>NC_037689.1:69915189-70096016 GCF_003255815.1 Theropithecus gelada | reverse complement strand
AAAAAAAAAAAAAAAAAGAAGATCGTCTATTGTTTTTCCTTTAACCTCAATGTGGTGAATTGCATTGATTGTTAAATATTAAACATTACCCTCATGAAATTTAAAAAAAAAAAAAACTGTCAAATTGTTCTTAAGAGTTTCTGTATCTTTTTACATTATTACCAGCAATATATGACAGTTCCAGCTTCTCTGCATAACACCTTCTTATTATACCTGTTCTCATAGGTATGTGTTGTAATATGTCATTGGGATTTTTAAAAACAGATTTAAGGGTAAAAATGCAGTTGTGTTACATGGCTATATTGTATAGTGGTTAAGTCTGGGCTTTTAGTGTACCCACCATCTGAGCAGTATACATTGTACCCAATAGGTAATATTTCATCCCTTACCCCCTTTCCACATTATCACCTTTTGGAATCTGCAATGGTTAATGGTCCACTCTGCATGTTCATATGTACCCATTGTTTAGCTCCCACTAATAAGTGAGAACACATGGTTTTTGAATTTCCATTTCTAAGCTGTTTCACTTAGAATAATGGCCTTCAGCTCTATCCATGTTGCTGCAAAATACGTGATTTAATTATTTTTTATGACTGAGTAGTATTCCATTGTGTATATGTACCACATTTTCTTTATCCAATTATCCATTGATGGACACTTAGATTGATTCCATGACTTTTCTATTATAAATAGTGCTGCAATAAACATTTAAATGCAGGGGTCTTTTTGATATAATTTATTTCCCTCTGGGTAGTTACCCAGTAGTGGCATTGCTGAATTGAATGGTAGTTATATTTTTAGTTATTTGAGAAATCACTGTACTGATTTTCAAAAAAGTTGTAGTAATTTAAATTCCCACTAACAAGTGTTTAATTGTTCCTTTCTCTTTGCACCCTCACAAACGTGTTTTTTGACTTTTTAATAATGGCCATACTAACTGGTGTAAAATGGTATGTCATTGTGGTTTAATTTGCATTTCTCTGATGATTAGTGATGATTAGCATTTTTTATATGTTTGGTGGCCAGTTGCATTTGTTCTTTTGAAAAATATCTGTTTGTGTCTTTTGCCCACTTTGTAATAAAATATTTGTTCATTTGCTTGTTGACTTGTTTTTGTTCCTTATTGATTCTGGAGATTAGCCCTTCGTTGATGAATTGTTTGCAATTTTTTTTTTCATTCTGCAAGATATTATTTCTTGTGCAGTGCAGAAGATTTGTAGTTTAAGTCTTATTTGTCTATTTTTTGTTTTATTGCATTTCATTTTAAGGACTTAGTCATAAATTATTTGCTTACTTCTTTTTCTGTGCAGAAAGTTTTAGTTTAATTAAGTCCCATTATTAGTCTATTTTTGGTTTTGTTGCATTTCCTTTTGAGGACATAAATTTCCCTTTTGGTCATGAATTATTTGCATAGGCCAATGTTCAGAAGAGTTTTCCCAAGATTTTCTTCCAGTATTTTTATAGTGTTAGGTCATGCATGTAAGTTTAATAAATGTTTAGTTAATTTTTATATGGTGAGAGACAGGGGTCCAGTTTTATTATTTTAATTTTTCCAGCACCATTAACTGAATAGGATATCATTTCCCCAGTGTATATTTTTGTTTACTTCATCAAACGTGAGTTGGCTGTAAGTATGTAGCTTTATTTCTGGGTTCTCTATTCTGTTCCATGGGTCTACATGTCTACTTTTATACCAGTACCATAATGTTTTAGTTATTATGTAGCCTTATACTATAATTTGAATTCAGCTAATATGATGCCTCCAGCTTTGTTCTTTTGGCTTAGGATTTTCTTTGGCTATTCAGGCTCTTATATGGTTCCATATAAATTTAAGAATCATTTTATAATTCTGAGAAAAATCACATGGTAGTTTGACAGGAATTACATTGAATTTGTAGAATACTTTGGGCAGTATGGATATATCAGTGATATTGATTCTTCCAGTCCATGAGCATTTGATGTTTTTTCATTTGTTTGTGCCATCTATTGTTTTAGACCATCCTTGCACTGCTATAAGGAAATACCTGAGACTGGGTAATTTATAAAGAGAAGAGGCTTAATGGGTGCATGGCTTCACAGGCTGTACAGGAAGCTTGGCTGGAGAGGCCTTAGGAGTCTTTCAATAATGGCAGAGGATGAAGGGAAAACAGGCATGCCTTACATGACCAGAACAGGGGGAAAATTGAGTGGGAAAGGTGCCACACTTTTTAAACAACCAGATCTCTTGAGGACTCACTCACTATCATGAGAGCAGCACTAAGGGGGAAATCCACTTCCATTATCCAATTACCTCCCACCAGGCCCTACCTCCAACATTGGAGATTGTAATTTGACATGAGATTTGTGTGGGGACACAGATACAAGCCATATCATTGTGTTCCTCTCCTCTCCTAAACCTCATGTCCTTCTTACATTGCAAAATAAAATCATCCCTTCTCAACAATCCCCCAAAGTCTTAACTCATTCCAATACTAACTCAAAAGTCCTCAGTCCAAAATCTCATCTGAGATAAGGCTAATCCCCTACATCTATGAACCTATAAAATCAAAAACAGTTTGTTACTCTCAAGATACAATGGGTGTATAGCCATTGTGTAAATACTACCATTCCAAAGGGGAAAAATGGCCAAAAGAAGGGTGCAACAAGCTCCATGCAAGTCTGAAAACCAGCAGTTCAGTTATTAAACCTCACAGCTCCAGAACAACTCCTTTGACTCCATGTCTGTCACCCAGAGCACACTGATGCAAGGAGTGGGCTCCCAAAGTCTTGGGTAGTTCTGCTCCTGTGACTTCATAAGGTTCAGCCCCCACAGCTGCTATCATGGGCAGGCATTTAGTGTCTATGGCTCCTCCAAGTGCAGAGTTCAAACTGCTGGTGTATTTACCATTCTGGGGTCTGGAGTATGGTGGCCCTCTTCTCATACCCTCATTAGGAAGTGCCTCAGTGGGGACTGTGTGGAGGCTTCAATACCACATTTTCCCTCTGCATTGCCATAGAGGAAGTTCTCCTTGAGGGCTCCACCCCTGCATCAGGCTTCTGCTTGGACATCCAGGCTTTTCCATACATCCTCTGAAATCTAGACAGAGGCTTCCAATCCTCAACTCTGGCACTCTGTGCACCTGCAGGCTTAACACTACATGGAAGCTGCCAAGGCTTATGACTTGCACCCTCCAAAGCAGTGGCTTGAGCTGTACTTGGCCCCTTTCAGCCATAGCTAGAGCTGAATTGCTTGGGATGTGGGTCCCAAGGCTGCACAGGGCAGTGGGGCCCTGGTCCCAGAACATGAAACCATACTGTTCTCCTAGGCCTCTGGGCCTGTGATGCAAGGGGCTCCCACCTTGGTCTCTGAAATGACTTCAAGGTCTTTTCTCCATTGTCTTGGCTATCATCTTTTGCCTTCCATTTAGTTACGCAAATTTCCACGGCCTGCTTGAATTCCTCCCTGAAAATGAGTTTTTCCTTCTACAACATGACTGGGCTGTAAAGTTTTCAAACTTTTGCACTGCACTTCCCTTTTAAATATAAGTTTTAGTTCTATGTCACTTATTTGTTCATGAATATGAGCATAGGTTGCTAAAAACAGGCAGGCCATATCTTGAGTGTTGCTGCTTAGAAATTTCTTCTGCCAGATGATCTCAATCATCACTCTCAACTTCAAATTTCCACAGATCCCTAGATCAGGGGCACAATGAAGCCAACTTATTTGCTAACCTACAACAAAAGTAGCCTTTTCTCCGGGTCCCAGTAAGTTCCTCTTTTCCATCTCAGACCTCATCAGTCTGGCCTTTACTGTCCATATCACTATCAGCATTTTGGTCATAACAAGTCTCTAGGAAGTTCCAAACTTTTCCTCATCATCCTGTCTTTTTCTGAGCCTTCCAAACTGTTCCAACCTCTGCTCATTACCCAGTTCCAAAGCTGCTTCCACATTTCCAGGTATCTTTACAGCAATGCCCCACTCCTGGTACCAATTTTCTGTATTAGTCTGTTCTTGCACTGCTATAAAGAAACACCTGAGACTGGGTAATTTATGAAGAAAAGAGGTTTAATTGGGTCACAGTTCCACAAGCAGTACAGGAAGCGTGGCTGGGGAGGATTCAGGAAACTTTCAATTATGACAGAAGGTGAAGGGAAAGCATGTCTTACATTGCTGTAGCAGGAGAAAAAGAGAGAACAGACAGGTGCCACACACTTTTTATACAACCAGATCTCATGAGCACTCGTTCAATATTATGAGAACCAATCACCTCCCACCAGGTCCTACCACCAACATTGGGGATTACAATTTGACATGAGATTTGGGTGGGGACACAGACCCAAACCATGCCATCTATGATTTCTTTTATCAGTATTTTGTAGTTATCCTTATAGACACCTTTTATATTTTTTGCTATATTCCTAGGTTTTGTTTTTTTTTTTTTTTTGGTAGCTATTACAAATGGGACTGAGTTCTTAATTTTGTTATTTGCTTGAATGTTATTGGTGTATAGAAATGCTACCAATTTTTGTACATTTATTTTGTATCCTGAGACTTTACTGAAGTTGCTAATCAAATCTCAGAGTCTTCTATAGGAGTCTTTATCGTTTTTGAAGAATACAATTATGTTTTCAGTGAGCAGAGATAATTTGACTTCTTCGATCTGAATGCCCTTTATTTCTTTCTCTTGCCTAATTGCTCTAGCTAGGACTTCTGGTACTATGTCGAATAGGAGAGCTGAAGGTAGGCATCTTTGTCTTGTTCTAGTTCTTAGAGGGAAAGATTTCACAGTTTCCCCAATCAGTATGATGCTAGCTTTCGTTTATCATATATGGCTTTTATTATTTTGAGGTATGTTCCTTTCATTCCTAGTTTGTGGAGGGTTTCATTCATGATGGGATGTTTGGCTTAATCAAATGTTTTTTTCTGCATCTATTGAGTTGATTATATGCTTTTTAAATTTAATTATATTTATGTGGTGAATCACATTTATTGGGTTGTGTATATTGAACCATTCTCCCATCCCTGAGATAAAACCCACTTGATCATATTGCATTATTTTAATGTGCTATTGAATTTGGTTTGCTAATATTTTGCATCTGTGTTTATCAGAGAGGTTGGCCTATAGTTTTCCTATTTTTCTTGTCCTGGCATGCCTTTGTTATACGGATGATGCCAATTTCATAGACTGAGTTTGAAAGCATTACCTCTTTCTTGGTTTGTTAGAACAGTTTCAGAATTGGTATCAGTTCTTCCTTGTACATTTGGTAGAAAGCAGCTGTCAATGTGTCTGGTCCTGGACATTTTTTTCTTGAGAGGATTTTTTTAAATTACTGATTCAATTTTACTACTCATTATTGATCTGTTCATTATTTATATTTCTGGTTCAATCTTGGGAGGTCGTATGCTTCCAGGAATCTATTCTTTCACTCTAGTTTTTCCAGTTTATGAATGTATAGTTTTTCATAGTAGCCTCTGATGATCTTTAGTATTTCTGTGTTGTCAGCTCTAATGTCACCTTATCATTTCTGATTCTGCTTATTTGAATCTTCTCTTTTTTAGGTAATCTAGCTAGCAGTCTATTTTTTAAAAATTTTTTTTCACAGAACCAACTTTTCATTTTATTGACCCTTTTTTTTGGTCTTAATTTCATTTAGTTCCACTCTAGTCTTTGTTTCTTGTTTTCTTCTGCTAGATGGGGTATAGTTTGTTCTTCTTTTTCTATTTTCTCGAGTTGCAACATTAGGTTGTTAATTTGAGTCATTTCTATCTTTTAAATGCATGCATTTATTGTTATATTCTTTCCTCTTAGCACTGCTTTGGTTGTATCCCAGAGGTTTTGGCATGTTGTATTCTTATTTTTATTCCTTTCTAAAAAAATTATATCTGCCTTAATTTTATTTTTGACTCAATGATTATTCATGAGAAGGCTGTTTAATTTTCATGTATTTGTGTATTTTTGAGAGTTCCTCTTGGAATTATAGTTATATCTATAAAATCTAGTTATATTCCATTATGGTCCAAGAGGATTCACAATATCATTTCAATTTTTAAAATAAAATTTATTGAGACACATTGTGGCTAGGCCCATATCTTCTAGAGTCCAATTAAAGTCTGGCATTTCTTTGTTGGTATTCTGCCTTAATCGTCTGTCTATTGCTGTCAGTGTGGTCAGTGCGGTTTGAAGTCTCCCACTATTTTTGTATTAATATCAATCTGTTTTCTGAGGTCTAGCAGAATTTTTTTTAATGAATCTGGGTGCTCTGGTTTTTTAGTAGCTTGCTATATAGTCTTGTTATATAAGAAGAATTGAATCAATCTCTTTACATAATGACCTGTGTCTTAGTTCATTTTACATTGCTGTAAAAGAATACCAGTGGTTGGAAATTTATAAAGGAGTATCCTGAATTTTTTATTGTTTTTTATTTAAGCTATCTATTTTGTTGAATAATTTTTTCCTTTATTTCTTGTATCCTTTTTTTGGATTTCCTTGCATTGGGCTTCACCTTTCTCTGGTCCCTCCCTTATTAGCTTAATAACTAACTTCCTGAATACTTTTTCAGGTGAGTCAGGGTTTTCTTCTTGGTTTGGATCCATTGTTGGTGAACTAGTGTGATTTTTGGTGAGTGTTGTTGAGCCTTGTTTTGTCATATTACCAGGGATGCTTTTCTGGTTCCTTCCCATTTGGGTAGGCTATGTCAAAAGGAAAGTCTAGGGCTGAAGGCTGCTGTTCAGGTTTTTTTTTTTTTTTTTTTTTTTTTTTTGGTCACACAGGGTGTTCCCTTGATGTAGTACTTGCCCCCTTCTCCTGTGGTTGTGGCTTTCTGTGAGCTGAACTGCAGTGATTGTTGTCTCTCTTCTGGATCTAGCCACCCAGTGAGTCTACCCAGCTCCTGGCTGGTGCTGGGGGTTTCTGCACAAAGTCCTGTGATGTGAACCATGTGTGGGTCTCTCAGTCACGGATACCAGTGCCTGTTCTGGTGGAGGTGGCAGAGGGTGCAATGGACTCCATGAGGGTTTTTAGCTTTGGTGGTTTGATGCTCTATTTTTGTGCTGGTTGACTTCCTGCCAGGAGGTGGCACTTTCCAGAAAGCATCAGCTGTAGTAGTGTGGAGAGGGACTGGCAGTGGGTGGGCCCTGAATATCCCAAGATTATATGTCCTTTGTCTTGCACTACCAGGGTGGGTAGGGAAGGACCATCAGGTGGTGGTGGGGCTATGTGTGTCTGAGCTCAGATTCTTTGGGCAGGTCTTGCTGCAGCTGCTTTTGGGGATGGGGTGAGATTCCCAGTCACTATAGTTGTATACCTTGGAAGATTATGGCTGCCTCTGCTGAGTCATGCAGGTTGTCAGGGAAGTGGGGAAAGCCAGCAGTCACAGGCCTCGCCCAGCTCCCACACAAACTGAAGGGCTGGTCTTACTAACACCATGTCACCCAAAACAGCCCTGAGTGTGTTTCCAGGCGGAAGGTGGGCTTGAAAACGCGCTGGAGGCTTTCTTTCCCCAGCTGTGAAGGAAAAGGACTTTAGTTCTTACCCAGCCGAATTCGCACCCTTTCCCAAGGTCTGGCCAGGAGGCTTCTCACCCCGCCCAAACTGTTACAAAGTTCAGCTAAGGAAGTCCTTCTCACTGGTGGGGTTTTACCGCCTGCTCCTCTGGCCTCCCTCCTGATGGATCCCTGTGGTGCCAGGCAGGAATGGGCTGCCTGGATTCAGTGAGCTCCCAGGGCCTCAGTGATGCCTCCTCCACCCCTGTATTTCGCTTGGCTGGGCTCTCTAACTTGACTTAGCTCCAGGTAATGTTGAGAACTTCTCCTCCAAACAGACCTTCAGCTTCTCTAGTGGGGGTGTATGTTTGCAAAACGGGGGTCTCCCATTCCCACTTCCACAGTTGGGGCACTCGCAGTATTTGAGATCTCTCCTGGGTTCTGCAGGAGCAATCTGCTGCCTTCAGAGGGTCTGTGGGTACTATCAGGATTACTGATTTGTTCTTGCAGTCGATCTGGAGCTAAAATTCACAGTGCAAGCCTTTGCAATGCTGCTGTATCTGGAGCTGCAATCTAGTCCTACCTCCTGTCTGCCATTATCTGCAGAAGCTCTAGGAATACATTTCAATGTGACATTTGGAGGGGACAAATATCCAATTGATAAAAACCATTTTTTTTTTAACTGTTGTTGATTTAAAGTCTGTTTTATCCAATATAAGCATAGCTACTTCTTCTTGCTTTTTGTTTCTATTTGTGTGGAATATGTTTTTGACCCTTTAAATTTGTGTCTGTAGTGTCTTTACCAGTTAACCAGTTTTTTTTTATAAGCAGGATATACTCTGATTCTGGTTTTTTTTTTTTGTTCATTTGTTTGTTTTAATCCATTTCATCAACCTATGTTTTTAAGTGGATCATTTAACCCACTTATGTTCAAAGTTAATATTGAAATGTGAGGTTTTGTTCCTGTCTTAATGTTAATTTTTACCTTCTTCCTTTGTAGTCTCAATTGTGTAATTGTTTTATAATATGTTAGTTTTAAACTTTTGTATGTTTTGATGATTGTGGGTAGTGACCTTTCACTACCATGTTTAGAAGTCCCTTGAGCATTTCTTGTAAGACTGGTCTAGTTGTAATGAACTCCTTTAGTGTTTGCTTAACTGGAAAAGGTTTTATTTCTCTTTTATTTATAAAGTTTAGTTTAGCTGAATACAATATTCTTGGCTGGAAGTTTTTCTTTTAGAATGCTGGAAATAGAAACCCAGTGTCTTCTGTTTCTCTTTTAGGTTTTTGCTGAGAAGTCCACTATCAGTCTGATAAGACTTCCTTCATTGGTGATAGACTACTTCTCTCTTGCTGCTTTTGGATTTTTTCCCCTTCACATTAATTTGGGGTATTATGAAGACAATATACCTTGATGAGGTTCTTCTTGCAATATATCTTCCAGGAGTTCAGATGTTCTGTGAGCTTCTTGCATCTGGAATTCTGAAACTCTAGCAAGACCAGGGAAATTTTCTTGAATTATTTCCTTAAATAGGTTTTTTATACTTTTTATTTTTTTCTTCCTCTAGAATACCTGTAAATCATACTTTGGATACTTTACATAATCCTCTATTTCACAAAGGCTTTGTTCATTTTTTAAAAATCGTTTCTCTTTATTTTTATCTGACTGGGTTAATTCAAAACACCTGTCTTCCAGCTCTGAAATTCCTTCATCTGTTTAGTCTAACATATTGTTAAAGCTTTAAAATGTGTTTTATAATTTCTTCAAAAATTTTTTATTTCTATAAAAATAATAATCCAATTGCCTATCTGTTTTGTCAGATAATCCAAATGCCTATCTGTTTTCATTTAAAAATATTTATGTCTTCTTTCATATTATGAATTGTTTTTCTGATTTATTTGTGTTGGTTTTTAACTTTCCCTTGGATCTCATTGAGTTTCCTTCCAATCGATATTTTGAATTCTTTATCTCTATTTTGGAATTCTCTTTTTGATTAGGTCTATTGCTAGAGAGGTGGTGATGCTTTGTGGGGATCATAACACTATGGTTTTTTCATACTGCCAGAGTTCTTACATTGGTTCCTTCTCACTGTAAAAACTGTCTCTTCTTATTTTTGAATTTACTTTCATTTGGATGGGACTATTTTTCCCTCAAATATGTGACTGTAATATTTTTTGTGTATGGTCATTTGGCTTCACTTCTATGTTGCTTTCAGGTGGCCAAGGCTCTGCATGAGTTCCTTCACTATAGATAGGTGTTGTCGAGTGGCTTTCTCAAACGCTTCTTGTACTAGTGATTTACTGGGCATATGAGCAGGCTCGCTGACTTCTGAAGTACCAGGATTGTGGAGGTCTCAGAAAGCTTATCTCTTTCCTCAGTACTGTGTGCTTGTGTTAGCAGGTTTTTTTTTTTTTTTTTTTTTTTGATTTTGTTTCCTTTATTGGCTTATTAGCTATAACTCTTGTTTGTGCTATTTTTTTTAATTTATTTATTATTATTATACTTTAAGTTGTAGGGTACATGTGCATAACGTGCAGGTTTGTTACATATGTATACTTGTGCCATGTTGGTCTGCTGCACCCATCAACTCGTCATTTGTATTGAGTTGTGCAGTTTAATTTGTAGGCCAGTAGGTGGCGTTTATGGCAAAAACCACCTGCAGCTGAAACAGATGGATATGTGTTTGATCTTTGTTTACTGGGAGGTGCCCTGTTGTTTCAGGTGATGGGTGCTGGGCGGGTCTGTGGAATGCTCAGGTGGCCTGAGTTCTTGTCCCCTCCCACCTCAGTGTGGGCTTGAGAGACAAAGATAGACAGAGCTGGACTACCATGCTTGCCCACAAATACCCCCAATGACAAGCAGCATAGGCACCAACTCTGATGGGGGTGGCAGTGGAAGTTCCTTTTGAAATGTACCAAGGTCTCCACACAGTGGGAGGGTGTGCACCAGCTTAACATCCAAGGGAAGCAGGGATAAGATCTGTTTTTCTATCCTACCTCTGTCCCAGGAATCATGACTCTTAATTCAGTTAGACACCATAGTCTATCTCCAGGCCACAATGCAGCTAGTAGTCACAGAAAATGATTGTATCACAGTTCTTCATGGAAATGGTTTCAGGGAGAATCCTCTTTCCTAAGCCTAATACAAATATCTTTGTGGGTCACCTTTTCTCCAGTGCAAGAACACTGCTGCTTTGTGTAGAGACAGAAAGAGGCTGTACCTTTTGGCACATGTGGGTTGGTGCCATATGTGATGGTGTTGGCTGTTTGGGTCAGTCTGACCTCAGATGTTTGGGGGAGTGATCAGGTACCAGTAGTGATAAAGTGTTCTAGGCAATCCCTCAATCTCCAGGCCCTTAGAGAGGCCCCCCAACAGTATGTNAAAAAAAAAAAAAAACCATTCACATGATATTATGAGACATACATCTAGAACAAAATGTCTTTTCCTAGGAAAATAATTGAATATATTAGATCTGTGCACTGATGAATCAATATTACTTGTATGTTTTTCATTTCAATAACTATGCATTTTACAAAAAATTGTTAAAACACTAATATTTAAAACCTTGGTTCAATGTATATGGATATAGGAATGGTTTCATGAACACTTATAAATTAAGAACAGCAATCTTTTGTTTCAATATGAAACTTGCATTTAGCCCAATCCTAATTCCAGCATCTCTCAAAAGCAAGGCGGGTACAATCAAGAAATTTTTCTTGTTTCATCTGAAAGGCAGTGGTAAAGTAAGCTAAGAAAAGCACATGGTTGTTAATATAAAAAAATCTATCTTTAAAAAATAAAGATATTTTAAGGAATTATTTAAGTATCATTAGCAAGTGGCACACAATGGGTTTATTACATATCTGATATTTTGAAGGCACATAAAAGTATGTTTGTTTTACCTTAACAACATGTGACACATCATTTCTCTTTGGCTGATCATTTGGCAACTGGTCTCTGTGAGTTATCCATGAGTGCTTTAATATTTGTTCAGTAGTATACCGCTGACGTGGGTCCATATGAAGCATATGGGAAAGCAAATCCTAAATTAAAATGTAAAAAAGCGTGTGTGTGTATATATATACACACACACATACATACATATAATTTTACATTTACTGAAAATGTGACAGCATCGATAGCCTTGCAATTTATTTATTTTACCTACATTTATGCAAAGTAAAATCTATACTCTACACAGTTAACTCTCAAGAGAATCTTGAGAGAGATTTTTCAATATATATTAAATCCCTATACAACATTTTTAAATCGGAAGATGCCAAATCTGTGGAATTAGATGTGTGATTAATGAGGGAGGAGGAAAACGTAAAATGGCAGAAGTTATCCTGGAATATGCTAAATGTTCAGCAGGAGACAGGAGCTACTGAACTTTGCTGTTAAGCTGGGCCCCAAGGTGTAAGGGTACGTGTACACAGATAAAACATAGAAGGGAGGGCCCCATGTAGTTAATCCATTCAATAAATGGTGGCTTACTATATAACATATTAAGAAAGCAAACCATAAATCCAATGTTAGCAACTGGCTTCTATCATAGCAGTGCTCAGAGCATTGTAAGTTTTTCATCAGAGTAAGTGTGAGTTTGCTTATGTTATCTCTGTTGTAACAAAAAAAGTTGTAAATTTAATACAACCACACAGGAAAAGTTTTCAGTATATTAAGAGATGTAATACTTTAAAATAAACTGTCTCTCCAAAGTGTCTTTTAGAGAAATGAGAAGTAAACTCCTTAAGAAGCATTTTCGGAGAATCTGGCAAGATGGCCAAATAACAGCTCTGGTCTGCAGCTCCCAGCGAGACTAACGCAGAAGGTGGGTGATTTTTCCATTTACAACTGAGGTACCCAGTTCATCTCACTGGGACTGGTTAGCCAGTGGGTCCAACCCACAGAGGGTGAGCAGAAGTAGGGTGGGAGCATTGCCCCACACGAGAAATGCAAGGAGCCAGGGGACCTCTCTCCCTTAGCCAAGCAAAGCCTTGAAGGACTGTGCTACCCAGCCCAGATACTACGCTTTTCCCACGGTTTTTGCAATCCACAAATCAGGAGATTTCCTGGTGTGCCTGCACCACCAGGGCCCTGGGTTTCAAGGACAATACGGGGCAACTGTTTGGGCAAACACTGAGCTAGCTGCATTTTTTTTTTTTTTCATACCCCAGTAGTGCCTGGAATCCCAGCGAGACAGAACCATTCACTCCTCTGGAAATGGGGCCGAAGCCAGGGAGCCAAGTGGTCTCGCTCAGTGGGTCCCACTCCCACGGAGCCCAGCAAGCTAAGAACCACTGGCTTGACATTCTTACTGCCAGCACAGCAGTCTGAAGTCAAACTGGGACAACTGAATTTGGTGGGGGGAGAGGTGTCCACCATTACTGAGGCTTGAGTAGGTGGTTTTCCCCTGACAATGCTAAGGGGGCCAGGAGGTTTGGACTGGGCAGAATTCACCACAGCGCAGCAAAGCGGCTGTGACCAGATTGCCTCTCTAAATTCCTCCTCTCTGGGCAGGGCATCTCTGAAAGGCAGCAGCCCCAGTCAGGGGCTTATAGATAAAAACCCCCTTTTCCCTGGGACAGAGCACCTGGGGGAAGGGGCAACTGTGGGCGCAGCTTCAGTAGACTTAAACTTTCCTGCCCCCCGGCTCTGAAGAGAGCAGCTGATTCTGACAAGGAGGATTCTCCCAGCATAGCGCTCTAGCTCTGCTAAGGGACAGACTGCCTCCTAAAGTAGGTCCCTGACCCCTGTGCCTCCTGACTGGGAGAGACCTCCCAACAGGGGATCAACAGACACATCATACAGGAGAGCACCAGCTGGCATCAGGCTGGTGCCACTCTGGGACGAAGCTTCCAGAGGAAGGAGTAGGAAGCAATCTTTGCTGTTCTGCAGCCTCCACTGGTGATACCCAGGTGAACAGGGGCTGGAGTGGACCTCCAGAAAGCTGCAGCAGACTTGCAGAAGAGGGGCCAGACTGTTAGAAGAAAAACTAACAAACAGAAAGCAACAACATCAACATCAACAAAAAGAACCCCCACACAAAAACTCCATTCAAAAGTCATTAGCCTCAAACATCAAAGACAGAAAAATCCACAAAAATGAGGAAAAACAAGCACAAAAACGCTGAAAATTCCAAAAAACAGAATTCCTATTTTCCTCCAAATGACCGCAACTCCTCTCCAGCAAGGGCATAAAACTGGACAGAGAATGATACTGATGAATTGACAGAAGTAGGCTTCAGAAGGTGGGTGGTAATAAAGTCCTCTGAGCTAAAGGAGCATGTTCTAACCCAATCCCAGGAAGGTAAGAAACTTGATAAAAGGTTACAGGAACTGCTAACTAGAATAATCAGTTTAGAGAGGAACATAAATGACCTGATGGAGCTGAAAAACAGCATGAGAACTTCGTGAAGCATTCACAAGTATGGATAGTTGAATGGATCTAGTTGAATCGATCAAGTGGAAGAAATGATATCAGAGATTGAAAATCAAATTAATGAAACAAAACGTGAAGATTAGAGAAAAAATAATTAAAAGGAACGAACAAAGCCTCCAACAAATATGAGACTATGTGAAAAGACCAAATCTACGATTGACTGATGTACCTGAAAGTAATGGTGGGGAGAATGGAACCAAGTTGGAAAACACAATTCAGGATATCATCAAGGAGAACTTCCCCAACCTAGCGAGACAGGCCAACATTCAAATTCAGGAAATACAGAGAACACCACTAAGATACTCCTTGAGAAGAGCAATCCCAGGACACATAATCATCAGCTACTCCAAGTTTGAAACAAAGGAAAAAATGTTAAGGGTAGCCCGAGAGAAAGGTCGGGTTAACCTACAAAGGGAAGCTCATCAGACTAACGGTAGATCTCTCTGCAGAAACCCTACAAGCCTGAAGACAGTGAGGGCCAATATTCAACATTCTTAAAGAAAAGAATTTTCAACCCAAAATTTCATATACAGTCAAACTAAGCTTCATAAGCAAAGGAGAAATAAAATCCTTTCCAGACAAGCAAATGCTATGAGATTTTGTCACCACCAGGTCTGCTTAAAAGAGTTCCTGAAGGAAGCATTAAATATGGAAAGGAAAAACTGGTACCAGCCACTGCAAAAACACACCAAAATATAAAGACCAATGACAATATGAGGAAACTGCAACAACTAATGTATAAAATAACCAGCTGGCATCATGATGACAGGATCAAATTCACACATAACAATATTAATCTTTAATGTAAATGGGCTAAATGCTTTCCATAAACAGAACCAATGACAAAAACCATGATTATCTCAATAGATGCAAAAAAGGCCTTCAATAAAATTCAACACCACTTCATGCTAAAAACTCTCAATAAACTAAGTATTGATGAAACATACCTAGAAATAGTAAGAGCTATTTATGACAAACGCATAGCCAATATCATATTGAATGGGAAAAAGCTGGAAGCATTCCCACTGAATACCGACACAAGACAAGGATGCCCTCTCTCACCATTCCTATTCAACATAGTATTGGAAGTTCTGGCCAGGGAAATCAGGCAAGAAAAAGAAATAAAGGTATTCAAATAGGAAGAGAGGAAGTCAAATTGTCTCTGTTCACAAATCACATAATTGTATATTTAGAAAACCCCATCGTCTCTGCCTAAAAACTCTTTAAGCTGATAAGCAACTTCAGCAAAGTCTCAGGATACAAAATCAATGTGCAAAACCCACAAACATTCCTGTACACCAATAATAGACAAGCAGAGAGCCAAATCGTAAGTAAACTCCCATTCACAATTGCTATAAAGTGAATAAAGGAATACAACTTACAAGGGATATGAAGAACCTCTTCAAGGAGAACCACAAACCACTGCTCAAAGAAATAAGAGAGGACACAAACAAATGGAAAAACATTCCATGTTCATGGATAGGAAGAATCAATATCGTGAAAATGGCCATAGTGCCCAAAGTAATTTACACATTCAATGCTATCCCCATCAAGCTACCACTGACTTTCTTTGCAGAATTAGAAAATACTAATTTAAGTTTCATATGGAACCAAAAAAGAGACCCTATAGCCAAAACAATCCTAAGCAAAAAGAATAAATCTGGAGGCATCAGGCTACCTGATTTCAAACTATACTACAAGGCTACAGTAACCAAAACAGCATGGTGCTGGTACCAAAACAGATATATAGACCAATGGAACAGAACAGAGACCTCAGAAATAACACCAAACATCTACAACCATTTGATTTTTGACAAACCTGACAAAAATAAGCAATGGGAAAAGGAGTCCCTATTTAACAAATGGTGCTGGGAAAACTGGCTAGCCATATTTAGAAAACAGAAATTGGACCCCTTCCTTATACCTTATATAAAAATTAACTCAAGATGGATTAAAGACTTAAATATAAAACCTAAAACCATAAAAGCCCTACAAGAAAACCTGGGTTATACCATTAAGGACATGGGCAAAGACTTTATGACTAAAACACCAAAAGTACTTGCAACAGAAGCCAAATTTGAAAAATGGGATGTAATTAAAGAGCTTTTGCACAGCAAAAGAAACTATCATTGGCATGAACAGGCAACCTACAGAAGGGGCTAAAATTTTTGCCATCTATCCATCTGACAAAGGTCTAATATCCATAATCTACAAGAAACTTAAACAAATTTAGAAGAAGAAAACCACCCCATCAAAAAGTGGGCAAAGGATATGAACAGACACTTCTCAAAAGAAGACATTTATGTGGCCAAAAACATATGAAAAAAAGCTTACCATCACTGGTCATTAGAGAAATGCAAATTGAAACCACAATGAGATACCATCTCATGCCAGTTAGAGTGGCAGTCATTAAAAAGTCAGGAAACAACAGATGCTGGCGTGGATGTGGAGAAACAGGAATGCTTTTACACTGTTGGTGGGAGTGTAAATTAGTTCAATCATTGTGGAAGACAGTGTGGCAATTCCTCAAGGATCTAGAACCAGAAATACCATTTGACCAAGCAATCCCATTACTGGGTATATACCCAAAGATTATAAATCATTCTTGTATAAAGACACATGCACATGTATGTTTATTGCAGCACTATTTACAATAGTACAAACTTGGAACCAACCCAAATGCCCATCAATGACAGACTGGATAAAGAATAGATGGCATATATACAACATGGAATATTATGCAGCCATCATGTCCTTTGCAGGCACATGGATGAAGATGGAAACCATCATTCTCAGCAAGCTAACGCAGGAACAGAAAACCAAACAGTGGGTATTCTCACTCATAAGTGGGAGTTGAACAATGAGAACATATGGACACGGGGAGGGGAACATCACAAACTGCGGCCTATCAGGGGTTAGAGGCAAGGGGAGGGAGACGGGTGGGGGAGAGCATTAGGACAAATACCTAATGCTTGCGGGGCTTAAAGCCTAGATGATGGGTTGCTAGGTGCAACAAACCACCATGGCACATGTATACCTACATAACAAATCTGCACATTCTGCACATGTATCCCAGAACTTAAAGTAAAATTAAAAAAAAAAAAAACTGTTCTAATATAGAAACAAAATCATCGTATGCAAATGTTTCATCAATCGCAGAAGCAGTGAAACTAAAGACTCTAAGTAGTACTATCAGATTCTGAAGAATAATGTAATTGGTTGAAACCATGTAAGGGACTAGGGCAACCAATCAAAAGCCATACTGGGGAAAAATGTGCAAAAATAAATGGACAATTAATACTAAAAAGAAGATAACCAAGATTTCAATGAAACAAACCTAAATGGTTGTTGGAAAAATGATAAAATTTCAATAGTCCGAGGATTTCTTCTTCTGGTCAAGATGAAATGCCAAGGACTGGATGTACCTATCTGCCCGAAACAACCAATTAAAAAAAGAACATAAAATATAGAATATGTCAATAGTTTTCAGGTTATCAGATGTTAGGTAATAAAAGAAAGTGATTCCTAATAGTGAGAAACAATCCGGTTAGCATTGTGATTGCTTCTGCTTACCAACCTGAGAGAGTTTTCTAGCTGCTGTGCAGGTAAGGGAAACTCAGGTGAAGCCTGGTTGGTTTGAGCTGAGGAGATAGAACTGAGACTCAGGGGAGACCAAGGCAGACATAGTTAGCAGGACAGGGTATGAAAGGGATGAGAGGAGCAGAGAGAGAGAATTACAAGGCTCTATAAAAGGTCTCACTAAAGTATCTAGCAGATTACTACTAATAAAGACATGTGAGGAAACAACCCAAGACCTTGGAAAGAACTATCTGAAAGGATTGGATGAAAATCAGGATTCACACAGGTGGGGTGTATTGCCTGTTTCCACTCGCCAAAATGGAAAACAGCATAATTCATGAAGTATATTACAGAGTATTTCGAAGCACTTTGCCTAAATAGTGAGTAGCCCTAAACACTAGTCTGGCCCTGGCTAAAAAAATTTAAAAGGAGGACTCAAAAGTATGAAACTGTTTCCAATAACTTAACTGCTGCCCAGAATAAAGTTCAAGCATACTCACAGGAAAATGAAGAGCAACCTAAACCAAAAATTAGAAGAAAATAAATAATAAACATCACAGAAGAAATAAACAAAATAGAGAAAAAAACAAATGATAAATGAAAAAGAGTTGGTTTTATGAAAAGATAAACACAATTGACCAACCTTTAATGGGACTAAGAAAAAAGAGAGATGATTGAAATAAATAAAATCCAATGGAAAAGAAGACATTACAATGATATCACAGAAATAGAATTATGAGACTATTACAAACAACTATATGCCAACAAATTGGAACACCTAGAAGAAATTGATACATTTCTGGATAAATAAAATCTATCAAAATCGAATCGATAAAATAGAAAATATGAACAGACCAATAACAAGTAGCAGGATTAAATCAGTTACAAAAAGTCTCCCATCAATGCAAATTTCGTTATCTGATGCCTTCACTGATGAATACTTAAGAACAAATACCAATCCTTTTCAAACGATTCTAAAGAATTAAAGAGGAGAGAATCCTTCCAAACTCATTGTATGAAGCCAGATTAACCCTACTGTTCTAACCAGACAGAAAGAACATAACAACAACAAAAACTATAGGCCGATAGCCTTTAAGAACATAGATGCAAAAATCCCCAACAAAATACCAGCAAACTGAGTTTAACAGCACATTAAAAACATCATTCAACATTATCACGAATAATTTATCTCAGGAATAAAAGGATGGCTCAACATATGCAAATGAATACACATAATACATCACATCAACAGAATCAAGGACAAACGCCATAGGATAAATTTAAAATGCAGAAAAAGCATTTGATAAAATTCAACATCCATTCATGATAAAAAAAAAAATTAAACAAATTAGGTGTAGAAGAAACATACCTCAACATAATAAAGGTCACATATGACAAACCCACAAGTAACATCATACTGAATTGGGGGAGGTTGAAAGCTTTTCCTGTATGATCTGGAATAAGACAAATGTGCCCACTTTTACCACTTTTATTCAGCATAGTACTGGAAGTCCTAGCCAGAATAATTGGGCAAAAGAAGTAAGGGGCATGCAAATTGGAAAGAAGGAAGTAATACTGTTACTGTTTACAGATGACATTATCTTATTTATAGAAAACCCTAAAGATGCGACCAAAAATTGTTAGAATAAACAAAGTGCAGTAAAGTTGCAGGATACAAAAGCAACATACATAAATCACTAGCATTTCTATATGACAATAGTGAACTGTCTGAAAAAGAAATCGAGAAAGCAATTCCATTTAGGAGCTGCAAAAAAATAAAGTAGACAGGAATAAATTTAACTAAGGATGTGAATGATCTCTACAATGAAAACTATAAAACACTGATGGAAGAAACAGAAGAAGATACAAATAAATGGAAAAATATTCCATTTTCATGGATAGCAATAATTAATATTGTTGATATATCTATACTACCCAAATCAATCTATAGATTCAGTGCAATCTCTATCAAGGTATCAATGGAATTCTTCACAGACACAGAAAACAATTACAAAATTCGTATGGAAGCACAAAAGACTCCAAATAGCCAAAGCCATTTTGAGCAAAAAGAACAAAGCCGGAGGCATAACACTAACTTCAAAGTATTCTATAAAGCTACAGTAACAAAAACAGGATGGTATTGGCATAAAAATAAACATATAGACCAATGGAACAGAACAAACAACACAGAAATGTATTGATGCTCTTACAACCAACTGATTTTCAATAAAGGCACCAGGAACACACAATGGGTAAAGGACAGTCTCTTCAACAGACAGTGCCAAGAAAACTGGACATCTATATGTGGAAGAATAAAACTAGACCACCATCTCTTACCATATATAAAAATCAACACAAAATGGATTGAACACTTAAATGTAAGACCTGAAACTATAAAACTACTAGAAGAAAACATGGGGGAAATGCTTTATGACATTGGTCTGGATAAGAATTTTTGGGTAAGAATTCAAAAATACAGGCAAGAAAAGCAAAAACAGACAAATGGGATTACCTCAAACGAAAAAGTTACTGCCCAACAAAGGAAATAATCAACAGAGGAAAGAAACAATCTATAGAATAGTAGAAAATATTTGCAAAGTATATATCTGAAAAGGGATTAATATCCAGAATATATGAAACATTCAAACAACTTAATAGCAAAAAAATACATAATTTGATTAAAAAATGGTCAAAAAATCTAAATAGACATTTTTCAAAAGAATAAATACAAATATCCAATAGGTATATGGAAAAATGCTCAATATCACTAATTATCACAGAAATACAAATCAAAACCATAATGGGATATTATCTCACCCCAATTAGAATGGCTAGTACAAAAATGACAAATGCTGCCATGGATGTGAAGAACTGGGAAATGTGCTATACTATTGGTGGGAACATAAACTAGTACAGCCACTATGGAAAACTGTATGGAGTTTCCTCAAAAAATTAAAAACAGTACTAACATATGATCCAGCAGTCCCACTACTGGCTGTTTACCCAAGCGAAATGAGAACAGTATATTGAAAAGATATCTGCACTCCTATATTTACTGCAGCACGATTCACAATAGACAAGATATAAAAGCAACCTATATGTTCACCAACAGATAGTGGATTATAAAATGTGGTACATACAAACAATGAAATACTATTGGCCAAAAGAAATGCTGTCATTTGTGGCACTATAGATAAACCTGGAAGACATTATGTTAAATAAAATAAGCCAGGTACAGAAATACAAATACCACATGATCCACTCATTTGTGGAATTTACAAAAGCTGATCTCATAGAGGTACAGAGTAGAACAGTGGTTACTAGGGATTGAGGAGGTTAGGGCTGAGGGAGGGATGGGGAGAGATTACTGAATGGGTACAAAATTACAGACAGGAGAAGTTCTGGTGTTCTATTGCAGAGTAGAGTAAATATAATTAACAATACTGTATTATATATTTCAAAACAGCTAAAAAAGAGGATTTTTGAATGTTCTCATCACAAAGAAATGCTAAATGTTTAAGGTGATGGATAAGTTAATTACCCTGATTTGATCATCATTTAATGTACACATGTATTGAAACATCACACTATACCTCATAAATATGTACAATTTTTATGTGTTAATTAAAAATAAATCTTAAGAAAAACACATTTGACATTAAGAAAATAGAGCTGGGCGTGGTGGCTCACGCCTGTAATCCCAGCACTTTGGGAGGCCGAGGCGGGCGGATCACAAGGTCAGGAGATCTAGACCACCCTGGCTAACATGGTGAAACCCTATCTCTACTAAAAACACAAAAAATTAGCCAGGCATGGTGGCAGGCGCCTGTAGTCCCAGCTACTCGGGAGGCTGAGGCAGGAGAATGGCGTGAACCGGGGAGGCAGAGCTTGCAGTGAGCCGAGATCCAGCCATTGCACTCCAGCCTGGGCGACAGAGCGAGACTTTGTCTCAAAAATAAAAAAAAATAAAAAATAAAATAAAGAAAGAAAATAGAATACTTATAGGAATATAAAAGTATCTAGCACCCACCAAGGTAAAATTCTCCACATTTGGTGTCTTCTCAAAAATTAGTGGGCAGGCAAAAAGCACAAAAATGAGGAGAAAGAAAACAATCAATCAAAACTGACCCAGAACTGACACAGATGCCAGAATTAGCAGACAAGGATATTCAATAGTTATTACAACTGTATTCCTGATGTTCAAAAATTAAGTAGAGATAGAGAAGATATATAAAAAAAAAAAAAAAAAGACTGAAAGCCGGGCATGGTTGCTCACGCCTGTAATCACAGCACTTTGGGAGGCCAAGGCTGGCAGATCATGAGGTCAGGAGTTCGAGACCAGCCTGGCCAACATGGTGAAACCCCATCTCTACTAAGTAAATATACACAAATTAGCTGGGCATGGTGGTACACCCCTGAATCCTAGCTGCTCAGGAAGTTGAGGCAGGAGAATTGCTTGAACCCGGGAGGTGGAGGCTGCAGTGAGCCAAGACTGTGCCACTGCACCCCAGTCTGGGAGACAGAGCAAGACTCCATCTCAAAAAAAAAAAAAAAAAAAAAAAAAGAGAGAGACTCAAACTTCTAGAGATAAAAACTAAAATGTGAGATAATAAATAATGAAACTAAATCAAATAGACACAACGGACACTTTCCAAAAAGAAACAAGAGTATAAAACAACAAAAGAGCTATTTGAGTGAGCTGTGAGACAACTTCACATGGTCTAATATATACATGCAGTTGAAGTCCCAGAAGAAAATTGGGAGCAGAAAAGAATATTTAAATAAATAATTGCCCCCAAATGTCCAAATTTGATGAAAACCATAAATTCACAGATACAATAAAGTCAATAAAATCCAAGTACAAGAAAAATCAAGAACACTACATCAAGGCACATCAAAACCAAATCACTCAAAACCCAAGACACACAGAAAACATTAAAAGTAGCTAGAGAAAAAAAGGACATGTTAGATGTGAAACAAAGATAAGGATAACAACAGATTTCCTGTCAGAAAAAAATAAATTTGAATGGGAAGACTATGGAGCAATATATTTAACATACTGAAAAAAAAGTAAACCAAGAATTTTATATTGTATGAACATATCTTTCAAAAATAATGGCAAATATTACAAGGTATAAAGAAGGTCATTTCATAACATAGATGGGATAAGTAATCAAGAGAAGAAAATTATAAACGTTTATTCATGTAAAAACAAAGCTTCAAAACACATGAAGCAAAAACCATTATAACTGCAAAGAGAAATACACAAATCCATAATGATAGCTGAAATGAGAAAGTAGACATCAGTATAGATTACAGTGGTTAACAGCAGATATTAACCAGTTAGTAAGAAAATATTATAAGAAAAACTTCATGCCAATGTGTTTGACAATGGACAAATCCTTTGAAATAAAAAAAATGCCAGTGTTCACTCAAGAAGAAACAACCTAAATAGCCTTATACGTTTTTAAGAAATTGAATTTAGAGTTAAATATTTCCAACAAAGAGAACTGTAGGTCCAGATGGCTTTACTGATTAATTCCAATAAACATTTAAAAATAAGAAATTCTAATTCTAAATAATTTTTTCAGAAATTTGAAGAGGAGGCAATGTTTCTCAACTCATTTAAGGCCAGTATTACACTGAAATCAAAATCAGACAAAGATACTTATAATAGTACATTCATATCCCTCATGAACACAGATGCAAAAATTGTCAAGAAAATTTTAGCAAATCAAATTTAGCTATATACAGTCTATTACAATCAAGTGGTACTCATCCTGGGAATAGAAGGTTGGCTTAGCATTTGAAAATAAAGGTAATTCAAATGTATATCAATGTAACAACAACAATATAGAAAATTATGTGATTATCACAGCAGACATAGGAAAAGCCTTTGACAAAATCCAACATTCATCTCCAATACAAATTTTCATCAAACCAGAAACAAAATGGAACTGCCTCTATGTAATTAGAAGCATCCATGGAAAACCTACAGCTAACATCATCCTTAATGGTGAAAAATAAATGCTTATACTCAAGATCAGGAACAAAACAAGAATATCCATTCCTTCCGCTTCTACAACACTATACTGGAAGTTCTAGTCATTGAAAATTAAGAAAAAAGACATCCATATTAGAAATCAAGCACTAAAACTTCCTTATGAAAATATTACCATCTATGTAGAAAAACTGATGAAATCTAGAAAAAAGCTACTAGAATTCATAAGTGAGTTTAGCAAGCTTATAACATATAAGATCAATATAATAAAAATAATATTTATGCATACTAGCAACAATAAATAGAAAATAAAATTTTAATGCCATTAATATGATTAAAAACAAAATATTTGGGGAAAATATATCATAAAAGATGTTTATAGCCGGGCGCAGTGGCGGGCGCCTGTAGTCCCAGCTACTCGGGAGGCTGAGGCAGGAGAATGGCGTGAACCCGGGAGGCGGAGCTTGCAGTGAGCTGAGATCCGGCCACTGCACTCCAGCCTGGGCGGCAGAGCGAGACTCCGTCTCAAAAAAAAAAAAAAAAAAAAAAAAAAAAAAAAAAAAAAAAAAAAAAGATGTTTAAGACCTGTATATTTAAACATATAAAACATTGTTGAGAGAAAGTAAAGACCTAATTGGAAAGAGATACTGTGTTTATAGATAAGAAATGTCAATGCTGTTAAAATGTCAATTCTTCCCAAATTGATCTATAGCTCCATCATCATCTCATTCAAAATACTAGAGGACTTTTTTTCTGATAGAAATTGAGAAGCTGATTATAAAATTCATATGGCAAAGGACCCCAAATAGCAAAACAACAACAAAAAAACCTCAAAAAACTCTGAATAAGAAAAAAGCTGAAACACTCATGGTACCTGATTTCAAAATTTAATTATAAAGCAACAGTAATTAAGATAGTATGGTAAAAGTGTAAAGATAGACAAGTAGATCAGTGAAACAGAATAAAAGTGTAGAAACAGAACCATGGATATTTGGACAACTGATATAAATACAAATGCAATTTGCTGAAGAAAGGATATTATTTTCAAAAAGTGGTACTGGAACAACTGCATATTCACATGTAAAAATGAACTTTGACCATATGTTGTACCATATACATATGTTAAATCAAAAAAGAACATTGACCTAAAGATAAAACCTAAAATGATACAACAAAAAGGAAACACAGGGGAAAATACACATGCTCTAATTTATTAAGGGGTTACGGCCTTGAAAAATACAGACTATTGATTGTTAATCCTCATAATCACATAGCTGACTGGGAGCTGTGGCTGGCTGCAACTACCTAGCATTGCCAAAGAGTATTTTTACTGCACATTGCTAGCCCAGGAAAAGATAACAATTCAAAGTCCAAAGTAAAGTTTCTATTGAATGCATATTGGTTTCACTCTATCATAAGTCAAAAAATCATCAAACGATCCTAAGTTGGGAAACCTCTGTATTTGAAATCTTTGGTAAAGCAAAAGTTTATTAGCTCTAATATCAAAAACATGATATACAAAAGAAAAAGAATAATCTCTATCACATTAGAAAGGACTGTTCTTTGAAAGACAAGAGAATTAAGAGACAATCCATAAAAAGAAAATAATTGCAAAGCATAGATCTGACAGAGAACTTGCATTTAAAATATTTTAGGAACACTCAAAAACCCAGTGAAAAAGAGAAAGGTAAAAGATAAATGGATGGCAGATAAACACATGAAAAATGCTGAACATCTAGGGAAATGAGAATTAAAACTACTTTCAAATAGTATTACACACCTTTCAAAATAGCTAATTTTTTTTAAAGGACCATATCCAGTGTTGCTGAAGATGTGGAAGACTAACATTTTCATATGCTAATAGTGAAAATGTAAAATAGTTCAGGTAATTTGTAAAACAATTGAGTGGTTTCTTAAAATGTTAAACACATGACTCAATCATTCTGCTCCTAGGTATTTATACAAAAAAAATAAAAAGATATACACACATAAAACCACTGGCACATATTCATAGCAGCTTTATTGGTAACAACACAAAACAAATGTCCATCAACAGGTGAATAGATGAACAATGATGTATCCATAAAAAGAAATACTATTCAGCAATAAAAAATAATTAACCGTTGCTGTACTTCAACATAGATAAATCTCAAAATAATTATCATATATAAAAGAGATCAAAAGACTGCAGACTTATGATTTAATTTATAAACATTTCAAAAAATATATAAACCTGTAGTGGCAGACAGCACAACTGTATGTGCCAGAGAATGAGGGGCGTGGAAGATTATAAATGGAAGATATAGGGCAGGAGGAAGGGAATTACAAAACAGCATGACGAAATGTTTATGGTAATAGATATGTTCATTATCTTGATTTTCATGGTGGTTTCATGGGTGTGTATATATGTCCTAACATTATATACTCTACATGCATTTCATTTGGTATCAATTCTACCCCACTATAGTTGCTTAAAAACAAAACAAAACAAAAAAACTCAACAGTCTAGCATATAAGAATAAGTTCTTGAGGGCTGGTAAGATGGCCGAATGGGAACAGCTCAAGTCTGCAGCTCCCAGCTAGATCAATACAAAAGGTAGGTGATTTCTGCATTTCCAACTGAGGTACCCATAGTTGATCTCATTGGGACTGATTAGACAGTGGGTGCAGCCCACAGAGGGCGAGCTGAAGCAGGATGGGGCATCACCTCACTCAAGAAGGGCAAGGGGTCAGGGAACTCCCTCCCCTATCCAAGGGAAGCCATGAGGGACTGAGCCAGGAGAAACGAAGCATTCCAGCCCAGATACTACCGTTTTCTCACCGTCTTTGCAACCTATAGACCAGGAGATTCCCTTGGGTGCCTAAACCACCAGGGCCCTATGTTTCAAGCATAAAACTGGGCAGTCGTTTTTTGGCAGACACTGAGCTAGTTGCAGTTTTTTTTTTTTTTTTCTTTTTCATACCTCAGTGGTGCCTGGAACGCCACCGATACAGAACTATTCACTCCTCCGGAAAGGGGGCTGAAGCCAGGGAGCCAAGTGGTCTAGCTCAGCAGATCCCAACCCCCACAGAACCCAGCAAGCTAAGATCCATTGGCTTGAAATTCTCTCTGTCAGCACAGCAGTCTGAAGTCAAACTGGGACACTTGGTGGGGGGAGGGGCATCCACCATTATTGAGGCTTGAGTAGGCAGTTTTCCCCTGACAGTGTAAACAAAGCCACCAGGAAGTTCAAACCGGGCAGAGCCCACTGCAGCTTGGCAAAGCAGCTGTAGCCAGACTGCCTCTCTAGATTCCTCCTCTCTAAGCAGAGCATCTCTGAAAGAAAGGCAGCAGCCCCAGTCAGGGGCTTATATATAAAACTCACATCTCCCTGGGACATAGCACCTAGGGGAAGGGGCAGCTGTGGGTGTAGCTTCAGCAGACTTAAACGTTCCTACCTGCCTGCTCCGAAGAGAGCAGTGGATCTCCTAGCACAGTGCTCGAGCTCTACTAAGGGACAGATTGCCTCCTCAAGTAGGTCCCTGGCCCCCATGCCTCCAGAGTGGGAGACACCTCTCAGCAGGGGTCGACAAACACCTCATACAAGAGAGCTCTGGCTGGCATTTGGCAAGTGCCCCTAACACCTCATACAGGAGAGCTCTGGCGTCTGGCAGATGCCCCTCTGGGAGGAAGCTTCCAGAGGAAGGAACAAGCAGCAATATTTGCTATTCTGCAGCCTCCACTGGTGATACCCAGGCAAACAAGGTATGGAGTGGACCTCCAGCAAACTCCAGCAGACCTGCAGCAGAGGGGCCTGACTGTCAGAAGGAAAACTAACAAACAGAAAGGAATAGCATCAACATCAACAAATAGGACGTCCAGACAAAAACCCCATCCAAAGGTCACCGACATCAAAGGTCAAAGGTAGATAAATCCATGAAGCTGAGGAAAAACCAGTGCAAAAAGGCTGAAAATTCCAAAAACCAGAATGCCTTTTCTCCTCCAAAAGATCACAACTACTCGCCAGCAGGGGAGTAAAACTGGATGGAGAATGAGCCTGACAAATAGACAGAAGTAGGCTTCAGGAGGTGGGTAATAACAAACTCCTCTGAGCTAAAGGATCATGTTCCAACCCAATGCAAGGAACCTAAGAACCTTGAAAAATGTTAGAGGAACTGCTAACTAGAATAACTAGTTTAGAGAAGAACATAAGTGACCTGAAGGAGCTGAAAAACACAGTGTGAGAACTTTGTGAAGCGTACACAAATATCAATAGCCGAATTGATCAAGTGGAAGAAAGGATATCAGAGATGGAAGATCAACTTAATGAAATGAAGTGTGAAGACAAGTTTGGAGAAAAAAGAATGAAAAGTAACCAACAAAGCCTCCAAGAAATATGGGACTATGTGAAAAGACCAAACCTACGTTTGATTGGTATACGTGAAAGAGATGAAGAGAATGGAACCAAGATGGAAAACACTCTTCAGGATATTATCCAGGAGAAATTCCCCAACCTAGCAAGAAAGACCAACACTCAAGTTCAGGAAATACAGAGAACACCAAAAAGATACTCCTTGAGAAGAGCAACCCCAAGACACATAATCGTCAGATTCACCAAGGTTGAAATGAAAGAAAAAATGTTAAGGGCAGCCACAGAGAAAGGTTGGGTTACCCAAAAAGGGAAGCACATCAGACTAACAGCAAATCTCTCTGCAGAAACCCTACAAGGCAGAAGAGAGTGGGGGCCAATATTCAACATTCTTAAAGGAAAGAATTTTCAACCTAGAATTTCATATTTAGCCAAACTAAGCTTCATAAGTGAAGGAGAAATAAAATTCTTTACAGATAAACAAATGCTGAGAGATTTTGTCACCACCAGGCCTGCCTTACAAGAGCTCCTGAAGTAAGCACTAAATATGGAAAGAAAAATCCAGTAACTGCCACTGCAAATACATACCAAATTGTGAAGACCACCAACACTATGAAGAAACTGCATGAACTAATGGGCAAAAGTACCAGCTAGAATCATAATGACAGGATCAAATTCACACATAACAATGGGAATGCTTCCACCTTTTGCCCATTCAGCATGATATTGGCTATGGGTTCGTCATAAACAGCTCTTGCTATTTTGAGATATGTTCCATCAATACCTAGTTTATTGAGAGTTTTTAGCATGAAGGGGTGTTGAATTTTGTTGAAGGTCTTTTCTGGATCTATTGAGATAATCATGTGTTTTTTGTCAGTGGTTCTGTTTATGTGATGGATCATGTTTATTGATTGGCATATGTTGAACCAACCTTACATCCCAGAGATGAAGCTGTCTTAATCGTGGTGGATAAGCTTTTTGATGTGCAGCTGGACTTGTTTTGCCAGTATTTATTAAGGATTTTTGCATCGATGTTCATCTGGGATGTGTTGTTACAAGAACTTACAAGCGATGCCCATTGGCTCTGTGTTCGTTGAGGGTTTGAGCATGAAGGGGTGTTGAATTTTCTCTGATGGTTTTTTGAAAAGATTAAGAAAATAGACTGCTAGCCACACTATTAAACAGGAAAAGAGAGAAGAATCAAATAGACACAATAAAAAATGATAAAGGGGATATAACCATTGATCTCACAGAAATACAAACTACCATCAGAGAATACTATAAACACCTCTACGCAAATAAACTAGAAAATCTAGAAGAAACAGAGAAATTCCTGGAAACATACACCCTCCCAAGACTAAACCATGAAGAAGTCGAATGCCTGAATACACCAACAACAAGTTGTAAAATTGAGGCAGTAATAGCCTACCAACCAAAAAAAGTCCAGGACAAGAAAAATTCACAGCCAAGTTCTACCAGAGACACAAAGAGGAGCTGCTGCCATTCCTTCTGAAACTGTTCCAAATCATAGAAAAAGAGGGACTCCTCCCTAACTCTTTTTATGAGGCCAGCATCATCCTGATAGCAAACCTGGCAGAGAAACAACATATCCATATCTACAAACATCTGATCTTTGACAATCCTGACAAAAACAAGCAATGAGGAAAGGATTCCCTATTTAATAAATGGTGTTAAAAAAGTTGGCTAGCCATATGCAGAAAACTGAAACTGGATCCTTTCATCACACCTTATACAAAAATTAACTCAAGATGGATTAAAGACTTAAACGTAAAACTGAAAACCATAAAAACGCTAGAAGAAAACCTAGGCAATATCATTCAGGACATAGGCATGGGCAAAAACTTCATGACAAAAACACGAAAAGCAATAGCAACCAAAGCCAAAATTGACGAATGGGATCTAATTAAACTAAAGAGCTTTTGCAGAGCAAAAGAAACTATCATCATAGTGAACAGGCAACCTATAGAATGGGGGAAAACGTTTGCAATCTATCCATCTGACAAAGGGCTAATATCCAGAATTTACAAGGAACTTAAACAAATTTAGAAGAAAAAACAACCCCATCAAAAAATGGGTGTAAGATATGAACAGACACTTCTCAAAAGAAGACATTTATGTGACCAACAAACATATGAAAGAAAGCTCATTATCACTGGTCATTAGAGAAATGCAAATCAAAACAACAATGACGTATCATCTAATGCCAGTTAGAATGCCAATCATTAAAATGTCAGGAAACAAAAGATGCTGGATAAGATGTGGTGAAAGAGGAACGTTTCTCTACACTGTTGGTGGGAGTGTAAATTAGTTCAACCACTGTGGAAGACAGTGTGGCAATTCCTCAAGGATCTAGAACCAGAAATACCATTTGACCTAGCAATCCCACTACTGGGTATATACTCAAGGGATTATAAATCATTCTGCTATAAAGACACATGCACATGTATGTTTATTGCAGCCTTATTCACAAGAGCAAAGACTTGGAACCAACCCAAATGCCCATCAATGATAGACTGGATAAAGAAAATGTGGCACATAAACACTATGGAATACTATGCAGCCATAAAAAAGAATGAGTTCATGGCTTTTGCAGGGACATGGATGAAGCTGGAAACCATCACTCCCCACAAACTAATACAGGAACAGAAATCCAAACACCACATGTTCTCACTCATAAGTATGAGAACACATAGACATAGGGAGGGAATCATCACTCACTGGGGCCGGCTGGGGGTGGGGGACTAGGGGAGGGATAGCATTAGGAGAAATACTTAATGTAGATGACGGGCTGATGGGTGCAGGAAACTACTATAACACGTGTATAACTATGAAACAAATCTGCATGTTCTGCACATGTATACCAGAACTTACAGTATAATAATAAAAAACGAATGAATTATAGGAGGTCCTCACCAAAAGGAAAAAAAAAAAAAAGAATAAGTGTAAGTTCCTACACTTCCACTCATCAAAAATATGTTTCAACATATATCACCTATACATACTAAAATTTAGTAAGGAAAAAAGTCGTACTCTGCTCATCATTAAACCTTATCTGACTTTTTCTATGTATTTGCCTGAGTATTCTGAGGGATTCTTGAAAAGTATAGTTAGTGATAGAAGTGAGATAATAAATAAGAGTTTTATGAGATGGGCCTCTTCAAATATTAAAATGTACTTCTATGTCTTAAATTTTACTCCTGGAGGTGTCTATTGGTAATGAGAATTTGAAAAAGTAACATTTGATTGTCTATCAGAGTGCTTTTATACATTTTTAACAGTATCACCTAACAGTTACTGAACACTTACTATGCATCACATATATAATCTATTTTTATACACATACACATTTATATACTACAGACAAGCTGTTTAATCTTTCTAACAACACTGAGGTAGGTAGTATACTATCTTCAGTTTACAGATGTGGAAACCGAGGTACAAAAGCTTAATCAACATTCCCAAGGTCACACAGCTTACATGGCTCATAAGTAACAGGGTCAGGCTATAAATCCAGGCAGTCCGACTCCTGAGTCATAATCTTAATTGGTAAACTATACCAGCTCTCATTCTTCCCCCATTAAACTCAAATATGATGCCTGAACTTTATATAATTATTACTTTCTTTTTAAAGTAACCACTATCACACAGACACAGCAAGTGCTCAATGTTTGTAGCATTAAGACAGCATTCTTGGAAAATATAAAAATCCCTGTTCCAGAAAAAAATCAATGATGATGAAGTATAAAATGTTAAATTTTATTATATATCCACCAAATGCACTTAAAATAAATTAGGTACAGTTAATGCTAGGATGGCCATAAAATTTGTCATTTAAATAGCGAAAGGCATAAACCAGGACTCTCCCAGGCAAACTGTGATACATGGTCATTTTTGTTAAAAAAAAAAAAAAGGGATATAATTACTCTTGGAGTAAAATTCAGCTAAGTTATATATGACTAAGTTACATTTACAGATGTTCTACAGGTACATTAACTTACAAGATGGTCAATTTAGACTGGTCAAAAAAGACTGACTTACAAAAGCAAAGTAGATTATCCTGATGTGTAGCTCAAAATGATAATGTAGTAAATGTCACCCTGTCATAAATATAAAACAAAATTTTATAATCACTGTTTCCTAAGATATTAACAGAATGCTGATTAGTTCAAAGATATTATTAAAGAATGTTGAACTCATCAAATGACTTCATAGCAAAAGTATCAATATTTTGTTACTTTCTTTAATGGAGGCTAAAGTAGTTTTAAGAGTACATAATATATTTCTTTTTAACCTCCCTCAATATTATATAACAAACTCTCCTTCACTGAATGAAAAGCAGAGGATGAATGACAAATGAAAGAGAAAGTGCCATTATCTGAGGTATTAAATAATACTCCCTAAATTTTCTTGGTAAATAAGAGAAAAATAAGCTCATCTATATTTTAAAAAAATTTGTCATTTTCATATGAATAACTTGTTTTTGAAGTAGATATGTTAGTGCTGGCCAGTTAAAAAAGAAATGTACTGAGCTATGACAAAAATAATCACTTATACATAATCAGACATTTAGTTAGATGACCTAATTGGAAGAAAACCATTATTACCCAAAATTACTAATTTAATCTAACTTGGACCTCAAATATTTTAAGTTGGTCCATTTCTTGACTTTATTTTTGTTCCATTGATTTCTTTCTTTTTCTTCAGATTTTAAGTTCTGGGGTACATGTGCACGATGTGCAGGTTTGTTACATAGGTAAATGGCTGCCATGGTGGTTTGCTGCACAGATTAACCCATTACTTAGGTATCAAGCCCAGCATGCATTAGCTATTTATCCTGAGGCTCTGCCTCCCCTGATCCCCATAACAGGCCCCAGTGTGTATTGTTCCCCGATATGTGTCCATGGGTTCTCATTGTTCAGCTCCCTGATAAGTGAGAATACTCAGTGTCTGGCTTTATGTTCCTGAGTTAGTTTGCCAAAAATAATGGCTTCCAGCTACATCCATGTCCCTGCAAAGAACATCCATTTATGGCTACAGAGTATTCCATGGTATATATGTACCACATTTTCTTTAACCAGTCTATCACTGATGGGCATGTGGGTTGATTCCATGATCTTGTTATCATAAATAGTGCTGCAGTGAACATATGCATGCATGTATCTTTATAAGAAAATTATTTATATTCTCTTGGGTATATACCCAGTAATAGATTGTTGGGTCAACTGGTATTTCTGGTTCTAGTTCATTGAGAAATCACCACACTGTCTTCCACAATGGTTGAACTAATTTACATTCCAACCAACAACGTAAAAGTGTTCCTATTTCTGCACAGCCTTGCCAGCATTTGGTGTTTCTTGACCTTTTAATAATTGCTATTCTAACTGCTGTGAAATGGTATCTCATTGTGGTTTTGATTTGCATTTCTCTAATGTTCAGTGATGTTGAGCTTTTTTACCTATATTTCTGGCTACATAAATACCTTCTTTTGAGAAGTGTCTGTTCTTGTCCTTTGCCCACTTTTGAATGTTTTCTTTTCTTGTAAATTTGTTTAAGTTGCTTGTAGATTGTAAATACTAGGCCTTTGTCAGATGGATAGATTGAAAAATTTTTCTCCCACTCTGTAGTCTCTCTGTTCACTCTGATGATAGTTTATTTTGTTGTGCAGAAGCTCTTTAGTTTAATTAGATCCCATTTGTCAATTGTTTGCTTTGTTGCAATTGCTTTTGTCATTTTTGTCATTGAAATATTTGCCTGTTTCTATGTCCTGAATGGTATTGCCTAGATTTTCTTCTAGGGTGTTTATAGTTTTGGGGTTAACATTCAAGTCTTTAATCCATCTAGAGTTAATTTTTGTATAAGGTGTAAGGAAGGGGTCCAGTTTCAATTTTCTGCATATGGCTAGCCAGTTCCCCCGCACTCTTTATTAAAGAAGGAATCGTTTCTCCATTGCTTGTTTTTGTCAGTTTTGTCAAAGATCAGATGGTTGTAGATGTGGTCTTATTTCTGAGTTCTCTATTCTGTTCCATTGGTCTACGCATCTGTTTTTGTACAAGTATCATGCTGTATTGGTTACCGGAGCCTTGTAGTATAGTTTGAAGTCAAGTAGTGTGATGCCTCCAGCTTTGTTCTTTTTGCTTAGGATTGTCTTAGATATTTGGGCTATTTTTTGGTTCCATATAAGTTTTAAAATGGTTTATTCTAATTCTGTGAAGAACATCAATGGCAGTTTAGTGGGAATACCCTTTAATCTATATATTGCTTTGGTCAGTATGGCCATTTTCTTGATTTTGATTCTTCCTAACAATGACCATGGAACGTTTTTCCACTCGTTTGTGTCCTAATTTCCATGAGTGGTTTGTACTTCTCCTTGAAGAGGTCCTTCACTTCCCTTGTTAGCTGTATTCCTAGATATTTTATTGCTTTTGTAGCAATTGTGAATGGCAGTTCATTCATGATTTGCCCCTCTGCTTGCCTCTTGTTGGGGTATAGAAATGCTAGCAATTTTTGCAGATTGATTTTGTATCCTGAGATTTGCTGAAGTTGCATCAGTTTAAGAAGCTTTTGGGCTGAGATGATGCGGTTTTCTAGATATAAGATCAAGTTATCTGCAAAGAAAGAAAATTTGACTTCTCTTTCTATTTGAATACCCTTTGTTTTGTTCTCTTGCCTGACTGCCCTGGCCAGAACTTCCAATTATATGCTGAATAGGAGTGGTGAGAGAGGGCATCTTTGTCTTGTGCCTGTTTTCAAGGGGAATTCTTCCAGCTTTTGCCCATTCAGTATGCTATTGGCTGTTGGTTTCTCATATTATTCTCTTAATATTTTGAGGCATGCTCCTTCAGTACCCAGTTTATTGAGCGTTTTTTTTTTTTTTAACATGAAGTGATGTTGAATTTTATCAAAGGCCTTTTCTGCATCTATTGAGATAATTGTGGTTTTGTCTTTAGTTCTGTTTATGTGATGAATCACAATTATTGATTTGCATATGTTGAACCAACCTTACATCTTACGGATGAAACCAACTAGATTGTGGTGGATAAGCTTTTTGATGTGCTGCTGAATTCAATCTGCCAGTTTTTACTGACAATTTTTGTGTTGATGTTCACCAGGGATACTGAACTGGAGTTATTTTTTGTTGTTATATCTCTGCCAGGTTTGGTATCAGGATGAATCTAGCCTCATAAAATGAGTTGGGGAGGAGTCTCTCCTGTTTGGTTTTTTGGAATAGTTTCAGAAGGAATGGTACCAGCTCCTCTTTGTACCTCTGGTAGAATTCAGCTGTGAATCCATCTGGTCCTGGGCTTTTCTTGGTTGGTAGGCTATTACTGCCTCAATTTCAGAACTCATTATTGGTCTATTCAGGGATTCAATTTCTTCCTGGTTGTCACAGGAGGGTGCATGTTCCAGGAATTTATCCATTTTTCTAGACATTCTAGTTTATGTGCATAGACGTGTTTATAGTATTCTCTGATGGTTGTTTTTATTTTTGTGGGATCACTGGTGATATCCCCCTTATCATTTCTGATTGTGTCTACTGTCTATTTGATTCTTCTCTCTTTTCTTCTGTCTAGCTAGTGGTCTATTTTATTAATTTTGTTTTTTTAAAAATCAGCCCCTGGTTTTGTTGACAAAAGGGTTTGTGTTTCTATATCCTTCAGTTCAGCTCTGATTTTGGTGATTTCCTGTATTCTCATAGCTTTGTGTGTCTTTGCCCTTGGTTCTCTAGTTCTTTCTGATGTGATGTTAGTTGTTAATCTGAGATCTCTCTAGCTTTTTGATGTGGACATTTAGTGCTATAAATTTCCCTCAACACAGTTTTAGCTGAGTCTCAGAGATTCTGGTACATTGTCTCTTTGTTCTCATTCGTTTCAAAGAACTTCTTGATTTCTGTCTTAATTTCATTATTTATCCAGGAGTCATGCAGGAATAGTTTGTTCCATTTCTGTGTAGTTATGTGGTTTTGAGTAAACATCTTAATCTTGAGCTCTAATTTGATTGTGTTGTAGTTAGAGGACTGTTATGATTTTAGTTTTTCTTTTTTTTTTTCTGCATTTGCTGAGGAATGTTTTACTTTCATTTGTGTGATCAATTTTAAAGGAAATGCCACCTGACAATAAGAAGAATGCATATTCTGTTGTTTTTTGGTGGAGAGTTCCAAAGATACCTATCAGGTTCTCTTGATATAGAGCTGAGTTCAAGTCCTGAAGGTTTTTGTTAATTGTCTATCTTGATAATCTGTATAATATTGTCACAGGAGTTCTAAAGTCACCCACTATTATTGTGTGGGAGTCTAAGTCTCTTCATAGGTCTCTAATAACTTGATGAATCTGGATGCTCCTGTATTGGGTGCATATATATTTAGGATAGTTAGCTCTCCTTGTTGACATGAACCCTTTAACATTACATAATGCCCTTCTTTGTCTTTTATCTTTGTTTTGTTAAAGTGTATTTTGTCAGAAACTAGGATTGCGACCCCTGCTTTTTTCTGTTTTCTATTTGCTTGGTAAATTTTCCTCCATCCTTTTATTTTGAGTCTATGTGTGTCTTTGCAGGTGAGATGCGTCTCTTAAAGACTGCATACCAATGGGTCTTGACTGTTTATCCAGCTTGGCATTTTGTGTCTTTTAATCGAGGAATTTAGCCTATTTACATTTAAGGTTAATATTGTTATGTGTGAATTTGATCTTGTCATTATGATGCTAGTTGTTTCTTTTGCATACTTGTTTATGTGGTTGTTTCATAGCGTAACTGGTCTGCGTAATTCAATGTGTTTTTATAGTGACTGGTACCAGTTTTTTCTTTTCATATTTAGTGCTTCCTTCAGGAGCTCTTGCAAGGCAGGCCTGGTGGTGACGAATTCCCTTACCATTTACTCATCTGAAAGAGACCTTATTTCTCCTTCGCTTGTGAAGTTTATTTTCCTCAGGTATGAAATTCTGGGTTGGAAATTCTTTTAAGAATGTTAAATATTGGCCCCCAAGCTCTTTTGGCTTGTAGGGTTTCCACAGAGAGATCAGCTGTTAGTCTGATGAGTTTCCTTTTGTAGGTGACCTGGCCTTTTCTCTCTGGTTACTCTTAATGTTTTTTCTTTCATTTTAACCTTGGAGAATCTGATGATTATGTGCCTTGCGGCTGATCTTCTGGTGGAGTATCTTACTGGGGTTCTCTGGATTTCCTGAATTTGAATGTTGGTCTTTCTTGCTAGGTTGGAGAAGTTCTCCTGGATAATATCCTGAAGTGTGTTTTCCAACTTGGTTCCAATCTCCCCATCTCCTTCTGGTACCCCAATTAGTTGGAGGCTTGGTCTTTTTACATAGTCCCATATTTCTCTGAAGTATTTTTCATTTGTTTTCATTCTTTTTTTCTCTATTTTTCTTTGCCTGTCTTATTTCAGAAAGATAGTCTTGAAGCTCTGAGTTTTCTTTCCTCTGCTTAATCTATTCTGCTATTGATACTTGTGATTGCATTGTGAAGTTCTTGTGTTTTTCAGCTCCATCAGGTCACTTATGCTCCTCTTTAAACTGGCTATTCTAGTTATCAGCTTCTGTTACCAGCTATTACGTTATCATGATTCATAGCTTCTTTGCATCGGGTTACAACATGCTCCTGTAGCTCAACAAGGCTTGTTATTACCCACCTTCTGAAGCCCACTTCTGTCAATTCAGCCATCTCAGTCATTTGAAGGGGAAGAGGTCCTCTGGCTTTTTGAGTTTTCAGCATTTTTGCCTTATTTCTCATCTTTGTGGGCTTATCTACCTTTCATCTTTGAGGTTGCTGACTTTCGAGTGAGGTTTTTGTGGTGTCTTTTTTTTTTTTTTTTTTGATGCTGTTGTTTTGTGTTGCTTTCTGTTTGTTGTTCTTTTAAAAGTCAAGCCACTTTTCCATAGAGCTGCTGCAGTTTGCTGGGGTACTGCTCCACACCCTAGCTTTCACTGATTTTCCCTTACCTGGAAATATCACTGGTGAAGGCTGTGAAATAGCAAAGATGACAATCTGCTCCTTACTCTGGGAGTTCTGTCCCATGGGGATACTGACCTGTTGCTGACCTGTATGCTCCTGTAGGTGTCTGGAGATCCCTGTTGGGAGGTCTCACTCAGTCAGGAGGGATGGGATCAGGATCCCACTTTAAGAAGCAGTCTGGATGCTTTTTGGTAGAGCAGGTGTGTTGCATCGGGGGAACCCTTCCTTGTCCTGACTGCTTGGCCTCCCCAGAGACAGCAGGCTGGAAAGACTGAGTCCAACGACCTGCAGAGATGTTGCCTACCCCTCCCCCTGGGGACTGATCTCAGGGAGAAATCAAGAGTTCTGTCCCAATAACCTTGGCTGGAGTGGCTGAAATTCCCATAGGGAAGCCCCACCCAGTGAAGAGGGATAGATAGGGGTCCCAGGTACAGAAGCAGTCTGGCTATGATCTGGCACAGCAGCTGTGCTGGGTTGTGGGGAACTCCTCCTCCTCTGGACTGCCTAGACTTCCCAAAGCAGGCAGGCTAGAATGGCTGTTGACTGAACTGCAGTAACTGGTGCCACCCCTCCCCCAAGGGGCTCCATCCTAGGGAAACATCAAATTTCTTCCTCTATAACCCTGGCTGGAAGTGCTGAAGTCCTCCAGGGAGGACCTGCCCAGTGAGGAGAGATGGATTGGGCTCCCACTCAAAGAAGCAGTGTGGCCACAATCTGTCACAGCTGCTGTGCTGCTTCATCAGGGACTCCTCCTCGTCTGGACTGCCTGGACTCCCTGGAGCTCGCAGGTTAGAATGACTGACCCAACCAAACCAGAGAGTTGGTAGCCACCCCTCCCCCCAGAACTTGGTCCACCTCAGGCCACTTCCAGCCTGTTGCTGCTGGTTGACTGGAATTCCAAGTCAGTGGGTCTTAACTTGTGAGGTGCCATGGAAGTGGGTCCCACAGAATGATGCTCCCTGGCTCCCTGGATTCAATTATCTTTCTAGGATGGAAGTATGGATGGGTCTTCTGCCTTGCTAGAATTCCAGGAGCCAGAGTATGCAAAACTCTTGGGTCTTGGGTCTCTGTGTGTGCCTGAGCAGCTGCCCCACTGAGACTCCTGAAAGCTCTATATATCGAACCAAAGGCCCTGGTGGCATAGGCTCATGAGGGGATCTACTGATCCATGGGTTGCCAAGATCCATGGGAGAAGCACGGTTCTCTAGGTGGGGTCACACAATTGCTCACCACTTGCCTTGGCTGGGGGTGGGGGTTCCTTTGTCTCCGTGCCACTCTGAGCGTGTGTCATCACCCCACCCTGCTATTCTTTGTCCTCCATGGGTCGAGTTGTCTGCCTAATCAGTCTCAATACAAGAAACTATATATTTCAGCTGAAGGTGCTGAATTTACACACCACGTTCATTCCTGTCCATGAAAGCTGTGGACTGCACCTACTTCTAGTTGGCCATCTTGGCCCCTCTCAATGTACTCAGGTTTCTTATTTTTAATGTTCATTTTAAGTGGATAAAAGCCAGCAAAACTCCAAATACTTTGAACACACATGAATATAGGAGCATAGCAATTTTCCTATTCTCACAGTATTCAAATTTAATTCCAAATTGAAGTTTGGAAAATACTGATTAATAATTAATCACTTCTATTTTCAATGTAATCATGTGTCTGAGGTAAAACTTCTTTATTATTCATACTGTAAGCATGTTTATTTGGTCAAATGTGTAACAATTCATATATCCTCAGTATAAATGAATAACTTCCATACATACTTAAGCAATGCCTGCTTTGATCATGAATAATAATAAATAATTATCTCTCAGAAAAAACAAGGGTAGATTTCTAATTATTGTATTTGCTAATGTACCTTCCTAGCTTGGTTTAGATAGTGTAGTCTTTCAAGAGTATGATTTGGCATGAGGCATTTGAAAACTATGGTACTACTATAAGTTCTAGATGAACTTCAATGTATTATTTTAACTGGAAAACTGCGCTGTAGTACAGATCATGTAAAGGATAATGTATTAGTCCATTCTCACACTGCTATGAAGACAGACCCAAAACTGGGAAATGTATAAAGAGGTTTAATTGACTCACAGTTTTGCATGGCTGGGATAGCCTCAGGAAACTTACAATCAGGGCAGAAGGAGAAGAACAAGCAAGGCCCCTTCTTCCCAAGGCATCAGGAAGGGGAATGAATGCAGGGGGAACTACCAAACACTTACAAAACTATCAGATCTCATGATAACTCATTCACTATCATGAGAACAACATGGGGGAAATTGCACCCATGATTCACTTACCTCCACCTGGTGTTTCCCTTGACACATGGGGATTATGGGGATTACAATTCAAGATGAGATTTTGAGTTTGGACACAGCCAAAATGTATCAGGTAATAAGGTTCTGTATACTTCATGTCCATTACTACAGAAACAAAGTGAGTCAACAATAATACCTTTCTTTCGAGCCTTCAATTGTTAAAGGGTTACAGACCTCTCATTCCTCCATTTAATCTGCATGAAAAAAGCTAACAAATCCTTTTTTCCTCTAGGAAGTTTTCCCTAATGTGAGTGGATTGAAAAGAGTACTAAACTAAAAATCAGTTCCAACTCTGCCACTCATTAATGTGTAAGTTAAATTCTATATGCCTTGGTTTATCTGCAAAATGATGAGGTGATGGACTATTTGCCTTCTAGCTCTATAAATCTATAACCTGTAAATACACGAAAAAAGCATCTTCTATTAAAAGCAACTTCAAGCCAAAATGAAAAATAAGTATTTATGTAAAACCTCACTGCTTACTGCAAATTATAGTCACTCATAATAGGATAACAGCTGTATAAAATGTATCAAAAACACTTGCTGTGTAAATTAACAATACAAGATATACCAGAAGAAATGATTAGCTTATGAAAGTGTATCCAATTGAGTACTCATTATGCTAGATGTGATAGAAAATGCAAAAATAAATATGTTATTTAAGGCTCCCTAAGTGTGAAGAACAAAAATGTACTCAAGTGAATATATGACCAGGCAGAATGTGGTAAGTGCTGTTATAAAGTACATACCAAATAGTAATGGGAAAACAGTAGAGGAAAAGTAGAAGAAACAACAGATGCTGGTGAGGCTGTGGAGAAACAGGAATGTTTTTACACTGTTGATGGGAACATAAATTAGTTCAACCATTGTGGAAGACAGTGTGGTGATTCCTAAAGGATCTAGAACCATAAATAGCATTTGATCCATCAATCCCATTACTGGGTATATACCCAAAGGAATACAAATTATTCTATTATAAAGATACATACACGTGTATGTTCACTGCAGCACTATTAATAGCAAAGACATGGAATCAACCCATATGCCCACCAATGGTAGACTAAAGAAAATGAGGTAAATATACACCATGGAATACTATGCAGCCATAAAAAAAAAAAAAAAAAAAAAAAAAAACTATCATGTCCATTGCAGGGACATGGATGGAGTTGGAAGCTATTATCCTCAGCAAACTAACGCAGGAACAGAAAACCAAATACTCCACGTTCTCACTCATAAGTGGGAGCTGAACAATGAGAACACATGGGCACAGGGAAGGCAACCACACACACCAGGACCTGGGACTGTTGGGGGAGGGGCGGGAGGAAAGACAGCATCAGGATAAATAGCTAATGCATGCAGGGCTTATTACCTAGGTGATGGGTTGACAGGTGCAGCAAACCACCACGGCACACGTTTACCTATGTAACAAATCTTCACATCCTGCACATGTATCCCAGAACTTAAAATTTATAAAAACATTATACTTTTCAAAAAAAAAATATTCAGGGAACCATGACCTCACCAAATAGACAAAATAAAGCATCAGGTGCTACATGAACAGGTGCTCAAAATCACTAATCATCTGGAAAATGGAAATCAAAACTGCAATGGGGGCTGGGCACGGTGACTCAAGCGTGTAATCCCAGCACTTTGGGAGGCTGAGGTGGGCGGATCACGAAGTCAGGAGATCGAGACCACCCTGGCCAACATGGTGAAAGCTCATCTCTACTAAATATACAAAAATTAGCTGGGTGTGGTGGCACCTGCCTGTAATGCCATCTACTTGGGAGCCTGAGGTGGGAGAATTGCTTGAACCTGGGAGGCAGAGGTTGTAGTGAGCCAAGATCGCGCCACTGCACTGCAGCCTGGAGAAAGAGTGAGACTCGGTCTCAAAAAAAAAAAAAAAAAAAAATGCAATGAGACATCACCTCACTCCAATCAGAGTGGTTACTATCAAAAAAATCAAACGATAAGTGTTGACAAAGATGTGGAGAAATGGGAACCCTTACACACTGCTGGTGAGAATGCAAATTAGTACAGTCATTATGGAAAACGGTAGAGCGGTTCCTCAAAAAATTCTACCATATTATCCAGTAATCCCACTGTTGGATATATATTCAAAGGAAATGGAATCGGTATGTAGAAGAGCTATCTGTATGCTCATGTTCACTGCAGCACTATTCACAATAGCCAAGATATGGAATCAACCTAAGTGTCTATCAACACATGGACTGATAAAGAAAATATGGTGTGTATATACACAATGAAATATCGTTCAGCCATAAAAAAGAATGAAATCCTGTCATTTGTGGCAACATGGATTAACCTGGAGGACACTGTGTTAAGTGAAATAGTCAGGCACAGAAAGACAAATACCACATGATGTCACTTATATGGAGAATCTAAAACATTGTTCTCATAGAAATAGAGAGTAGAATAGTGGTTACCAGAGGATGGGGAGTGGTGGGTGAGGAGATGGTGAGAGATTGTTCAATGGGTAGAAGTTAATCTTTTTAAAAGAGACAAACGAAGAGGCAATAAATAATTTATGTCTGATGGGCAGCAAATATCACAGTTCTCACAACTAAAGGGTACTAGTTTAAGAGGTTATGGGAAACTGAACAACAGTTTACTTTCATGGCTAGTTTAAAACAAAGGTAAGCAGTAGAACTGTTAAAATGTACATGAGATAGTTTCTTAAAAGGTCCTCATAGCTCCTAGAAAAGTTTCAAAGACAGAACTAAAGTCACCGGATCCATAAAAAGGGATTATCTAAGAGACCTTATGAGATATGTAAACAATATCCCTAATATCTTTTTCTATGAGAAGTTTTCCAGATTACCAGGCTAAAAGAGGACATAAGAATAAAACTAAGTTTTAATATGTATTATTACTTAAACACCAGACAGGCCTAAACTTAAAATTCATGGAACATAGAAAATTGAAAATTTGAGCACAATTGGCATTTAAGTCCCCATCTATTTCAGCAGATTGTTTTTGCATTTTTAAAATAGATCAGTTTTATTCTGCTAGTTCCATAAAAAACAATGTAAACACAAGCATTCTGTACATCTTGCTAGTGAATTCACATAACGCTTAGTTCCCTAATCCTTTGACCGGCTCAATTTCTCCAGTTATTTTCTTTTGGGACCACTGGCCACAGGAGTGGAGTGAGGTTGGGGCTTAGGAGAGAACAATGTGGCTTTTTGGTATGACTTGTTTTATTGCTTGCCCTTTCAGCACACTCCCATTACTCCTAACCCAAAGTTTGAGATTTAAGCCCTTAAACCTATAGGAATCACCATCAGCTTTTTCTTTTTCTGATTGTTTGTTTGTTTTGCATAGGCATAACTAGGTTAGTAATGGGAGACTGGTATAGAAAGTGGTGAGGAGCCGAGGCCAACAAATTGCTTTAAACACAAGATGAAAATGCTCTATTCTATCCAAACAAAGAATCACCTAATACTGGTGTGAGGCAGTCTCACCTAGCTGTGGAGAAGTCCTTGGAACTAGATCTCAGAAAGACATTTCCAGCTTTAAGTCAGTAAACCTTTTGGCAATGGGCTAACTCCCTTAAAGAAAAATAAAAAATAAAAAAAGAGTTCTACTTTAAAGACCTTGCAAGTGGAGACCGGACTCAGTGGTTCACGCCTGTAATCCTAGCACTTTGGAAGCCGAGGTGGGCAAATCACGAGGTCAGGAGATCGAGACCATCCTGGCAAACACAGTGAAATCACATCTCTACTAAAAAAAATACAAAAAATTATCCAGGCGTGGTGGTGGGTACCTGTAGTCCCAACTACTCGGGAGGCTGAGGCAGGAGAATGGCGTGAATCTGGGAGGCGGAGCTTGCAGTGAGCCAAGATCGCGCCACTGCACTCCAACCTGGGCGACAGAGTGAGACTCTGTCTCAAAAAAATAAATAAATAAATATATATATATATAAATATATGTAAATATATAATATATAGTAAATATATGTGTATATATAAAAATATATAATAAATAAATAAATAAATGGATAGATAGATAAATAAAAGACCTTGCAAGTGCAGAACTTGTCCGACAAAGATTCTTGGAAATGTTAACGGAGGGTAACTGACATGGGTAACTGTGGGCCAACCAGGAACTGTCAACAGCCTGATCTCAGCAGACGTTTTTAAAAGGAACACAGGAGAATCATATGCATGGCTTTAAACATTAAAATTGATCCTTGGTAAACTGTATTTTCTGAAGCATAAACTGGATGACTAGAAAATACATATTTAATGAATAATACTAATAGTTCTAATCACATTACATGGGGAAATTTTGCAAATTACAAATAAACCAAATTGCATAGAAATGAATTTTGGAGTTATAAGGAACCAAAGAAAGATTACCACTCAGTTTTCCTGGCTTCTATTCAAGTGTTCCTTCTACTATACCACACGGCATACTTGTACTAAGGTTAAGATCCAAACAGAATCCCTTGTTTGTTTTTCTAATGTTTACAATTTAGTGACAAATCCCCAGTTTATTTATCCTGACAATGATCAGGATGCTGGAGTTACTTTGCAATATATTCTACAAATTGGCTAGTGTTCTTGAGATAATTAGCACATATTAACTATAAGCAATTACTTTTGTCATAAAATGTGTTCTACTTCAAATTGTAGCTTAAAAGCTTCCGGGACCTGAAAGCCACATGGTGACAAGCGATGAGTTTTCATTTAAAACTTAAAATTTAAAAATTACAAATGTAAGAAATTAGTTTTCAAGCCTTGATTGACTATTTTTTCCCCAAAATAAATAAGGCCAGTTATGCTGAACCTTCACTAACATGACAGCCACTGGCCATATGTGGCTATTAAGTACTTAAAATGTGGGTAGTCCATATTCACACGGCTATAAGTATAAAATATATAGTACATTTTGAAGACTCAGTATGAATAAATATAGAATACCTAAATTTTTATATTGATTAGATGTTGAAGTAATAGTATTTTGGATATATTAAACAACATATATTATTAAATTTAATTTCACTTAAAAAAATTTTAATGTGGCTACTAGAAATTTTTAAAGTATGTATTTGACCTGCATTATATTTCTATTGGACCACTCTAAGCCATCAGGAATGAATATCCAGATGCTACAGATACACAGTCCATTCATTCTCTAAGAAGTTGTTAGCATTATAAAAATTGTCTACATAAGTCAATTTCTGAGTGAAAAGAAAATGATATGGAAATACATGGTAAATCTAGAAATAAATTTTAGTTGGCTTTAAATATATCCTGTTTCCAAAATTTATATTTTTGGTTTTGGTTAATACAGGAACTAGTTAATATTCCCTGCACATATGTAAACTGATCAGAAAGGAAGGTGGCCCAGAAACATGGTAAAACCAAAAGTTATCCTTTGTACATTGTTCAATTCACTTATAGATGTGTTAATTAAAAACACATATGATACCATTAGATACTCTGCAAACACACACAAGCTGTAACTTAGGGATTTTAGCAATTTAACATGAGTGCAACAAAACAAAACGTTATAATTTATACCTTTGCTCCACCTGAAATATTGTCCCAGTTTCCACCACTCAAAGAGAACTTTCCATTGCCTATACGCAGCAGTATCTCTTCAGGAGTATCATTGGGGCCATTAGCAAATGGAGTGTAGCTATTAATAAAACAGATTTTAATAGACACTAGAGGGTAACATACCCAAAAAATGAAAGAGATACAAATATTTACTACATGCAAATATTTACTTCAGCGAGTAAGAATATCATCTCACATTTTCTTTCACTGTTAAGGTCAAATTTTATATTTCAAACCATAAATTTAACCTTAATAAAATTTTTAATAAAATGGAGAATATTGCTTACATCAATTCTTTCTTTTGTCATTGATCAGCTAATCAATGTAAAATAAAATAAAGGTGGCTTTTCATGTAAAGCTTCAGTCTTAAAACTAGACAATACTAAAACACACATATTCCAGCATAGGTTAGCAAACAAATATACCTAGTACAAAGAAAATATTAATTTCACATATTCATAATGTATTTATTGTTTTGTTTCAATGTAGTCATTAACATTTCATCATTATCATCAGTGGAAATGGTTATCATTACTTTTCATTAATATCTATGAAAACTTGGTTGAGTAAATATTTATATCGACACAAAACTCCATAGCCATTACATTTATTATGTAGATGAATCATGTAGATTAATTGTATTTGATATGCAAACTTTAGCTACCCTTAAATTTACTGTGGTCTAAAACTAAATATTCTGCATAAATTTGTAATACCTAAAAGTATATTAAATGTACTGAGATGTGTAATTATCACCAAGCCATTAAACAATTTAGAGTCACCATTTTTATAACATATTCATAGAGTTCTTGGTATGTCAAGCATATTTAAACTACACTAAATGCACTCTTTAAAATATTATGTCTAAGTACATTATAATTACTTGCTAAACTTGGCCATTTTTTCTATCACAACCCTCACAGAATAATTTCTACAGTCATAAGTTTTCACTTCTAAATAAAAGTGCTGCTCATTATTGAGAGTAAAATAGTACTCGTATTATTTGTAAAGTATCAACATTAACATAGTCCAATTGTTATTACATTTGTTGTGAGCTTTTCTTTATGATTTCAAGGGAAGGTAGTTGTGTGTGTTTCTGCAGTTTAGTATTGTTACTATATAGATTTGCACAATCTTACTAAACCTGTAGTGCCAGAATAGTTAGAATTCAAGTGCTTAGAAAAAAATCAACACAGTATCAACAAGTTCAGGGGGCAAGTTGTTGGTGAAACATGAAATTATTTTATGATTAAGTAAATATTTTCAAGATCAAAATAGAAATGCACTTTATTTTTAAAAGTTTTAGTTCCAGGTGACAATTGCCTTTTAAAATTATTATGTCATAAATTAGTAGTGCCTCATTCTACACCTTGCTTTATGTTTTTTTAATTTTATAAGTAACAATCAATATAGATATTTTGAAATGTAAATGGCATTTTCCTTAAAGTTATTTTAATCTATTCTCTTTCTAGATGAAGATATACAGATGAATTTCAAATAACAACGTTAATGCTTTTGAATATATGTTTCTTACCCAGCCAACATTGTGTAAAAAAGGACTCCTAAACTCCAGATATCACAAGCAGCATCATATCCCTGTTGCATAAGAACCTAAGAAAGAAATACTCATTATATGGTGTTAGTATAAACTCAATTTTCTCCTAAAGAAGTTGTTTTACTTCTAATAATCTCACAAAAGTTCATTATATAAAAACTTCAACCATTTTATGCACTTGTAGTAAAGACATAATCCCTGACACCTCAATGAGTTTTCTCTCCTCCTCTTAGGAAAGCAGATATAGAGAAATCTAAACTTAAGATTAATATGTACAGTGATTTTAATGTATACTATATACAGTACTGAGGCTTTTAATTCTGTCACTGATTCTGTGAGGTAGATAATATTCCAGTTTTGAAGATGAGGAAACTGAAGTGAATGTTAGGTAACTTACCCAACATTACAAAACTAGTAAGTAGCAGAACACGAAGTCTTACTTAAGCCTGTGTTTTTAACATCTATAACTGCCTCTTTACTACACAAGATATGGCAAGATAATATATGATCTCACAAAAGCAGAATGAATTTATATTTTACCATACAAGGCCAATGTCTTGAAAAGAGCAGTATATTTCTGGACCACAAGTACACATTCGATAAATACTGAATGGCTTCATTAATTTTTCATACAACAATTTAGGAAGCTGTTTTTGGGTGCCAGTGTTAATAAAAATCAAACAATATGTTTGTTATGTATTCATGTGAGATTTAGCTACAAAATTATTGAGTTCATTAGAAAAATAAAGAGATGAAATAAGGCCATTTTCTTTTCATTTAGAAAAACAAGCCCACTGCTACAGCCTCTAGGCATAGGAACAAAATAGAAACATTATTAATGCATTAACACTGGGGATTATATAACCACCAGCACGAATTTCTCATCTATAAAAGGCTAAAAATGTTAGTGTTTGGCTTTGACAACTGCCAAACATGAATAAAGAGTATGTAACAAACTTAAAATTTGAAATACGCTTTTTTTTAGTCTTAGTGTATTTATAAAAACACACATATGTGCAAAATTAAGAGGGTAAAGAGGATATAAAAATATAATTGGCTTATATAAATAATACAAGTAGGGAACTATGAAGTACTTAACAAATAAGGTATAGCTAAACCACTCACATCATGGTAAATATTAAGTTGGCATACTCTAGTAAAACACAGACTTCTACTGATTTTATTCCCTTATCTGTTTATTTTTCTCACCACATCTTACAGTTCCAGACATCACCATGTTTTCCCTGATTCCCTTAGGAAGCTTTTTAAAGTTTCCCAAGTGATCCAATGCATAGCTAAGGTTGAGGGTCACTGCGTAGAAAGCACGTGGACAGGTGAGAGTTAATCAATTCGGCTGTAGGTACCATATACTCCTATAACCTTCCTAGTTATGAGGACAGTCTTGCGCAGGAGGTGTCATATTGCTTAATTAGGGCCAAACACGAAAAACTTGTTTTAGGTAAAGAAGAAATGGTCCACTTTTTTTCTAGCGCTAGTTTCAATGCCCTTATAAAAGTGAGCATATAATCATAAAAGAAACAAGGCAGAGTGGTAGGATGAATGAAAGAGTACAGAGAGTATGTTTCACACCTTTTTACTTGTATCAAGTTAAATACAAAGATAGAAGTCACAATTAAAGTAGTCAGTGGCATAAGTCTCTCTCTCACTTGGCTTCCCAAGTCAGCAGAAAGTAACATACACAGAGCTCCTCATTCCTGCTGCTCAAATCAATTAACGTTTGGGGCAAACTATTTGACAGCCCAGAGAAAAGAGCAAAGGAGAGTTAACTTCAAAATTAGTTTATAAAAAGCTGCACACACAGTATCCCTCAACTTTTTTGTAAGCCCCATTAATTCAGGAGCATTCTTTAACCTCAGTAGGCTTATAATATCAGTTGAGTAATATAACATAGTGGATTTGCCTTTATCAAAGAATAAAATATTTTAGAGATATATTCACTTTTGGCAACACAGGTATAGTAGAAAAGCACATCTACCTAATAAACCCTAAGATGTTGATCAAACTGATGCATAATCTAAAAACTAAAAGAATATTCTCTCCTTATTAAGCTAAAATTGCAATAATCAGTGTACCTCTTAGCAAACAAAAACTGTTTATGCATTGTGAAATAATGAATGTATACCCCCATAAATGCCATTTTTTATTGAAATGTCTGTACTAACACTTGAATCTTTCTGATTCTAGTTTAAAAAAGAATGCATTTTTATATTTTACCTTTTGAAAGCATCTGAAATTTTAGAAACAAACTGCACTAAAAGTACTCTCTGTGGTTCATTAATAACAATGTACAAATATATTATTGATTCCTAGCATGGGCTTCATCACTCAAAAATAAAACTTTCAAAGTATTTTGAAAATACAAATACTAGTCAAAGGCAGTTCAAGCACTAGAGAGAAGTGGTCTCCAGATGCCCACCTGAAAACCCTCACTACTACAATGGTAATAGTGTCTTACTACAGTGTACGTCTGTTGGGAAAAAAAAAAAACATCAATGAGCTGCATTCTACTCTCTGGATTTGCTTACCTAACCATTAATCTATAACTGTTTACCTAACCATTAATCTAAACATGGACATATTATATATTTTTCATTTTAATGTCCATTTTTGATATTTTCATATGGTACATATTCATCTCTAACCTTTTTCCAGTGAGAAGTTGCCATAATACTAAGTAGTTTAGGTCCACAAGATTAAGTCAATATTAAATATTTGGCTATTAAAATGGTTATTCTATACTCTGCTCTTATGTCTATTGTATAAATCTGTTACAATATTTATGATGACCTTTATGATGACCATATATGCTATACATAACAGAAGAGCACTATCTCAAATATTCTGTCCTCCTATCCTGTAAAACCACTGAAATGTCCTAAAAAGGCTAATATTTTGTATGTTCAGGCTATTATCTCATACACCTTAGGGCAGTACAATATCTTGTAAGAGATAAAAACTTGTATATTATTTTATGAATTTTATTAAAATATAGATTAAATCACATTCTCTGGATATATACATAATTTCTTATTAGTCAAATCTCTTATCATAAAAAGCTTATAAAACAGATGTTCTGCCTGTTCTTCAATATCAGTACAGTATTTTCTATATTTCTACTTTCATTATGAAAGTTATTTTTATAGTAGCTACTTTAAAATAGACTGATTTACATTAAAATACAAATAGCTTATTGCTAATATATCTGATGTGCAATATTTCCCTGAAAAAGCTAGCATTTGATATAAAAGTAGAATTATAAAATATATAGAAGAGAGGAATTCTTCTCAAATTATTTTACTCTGCTTCTCCTTTGATTAGACACATTTTATTTTTTCAAACCTAAAGAGTTTTAGGTATTTTGATTTTTGTTGAATATGTAATTACATGTCAGTTGGTATTATCCATAACATATAAGAACAGCTATTGACTTAACAAAGAAAGCTTATCTAGAACTTATATGGCCAATGCCATCTATTGATTCATTTTTCCCCAACTTTACTTTCACTGCTATGGAAATTGCTACTGTCAAAACTCCCATCCCCAGGGTTAGAATGAATGTTACAGTTTCCCAAATGTGAAATCTGTACCAGAGCCTCCCCTTTCCTTACTCTTCTCCCTAAGAGCATCACCTTTCCTGACTCTTCACCCTAAGATTTAGATACAAATATTATTTTCTGAGAAAAATCCACACGGCTTACAAAAACCCCTGTGTGGCTATTTTCTCCGGGAGTTAGAAGATCCTAAAGACAATCGAGGATGGCACTGCCCTTATATGTTATTTATAATGCTAATCGATAAATTACCTAATGTTCAGTACAATTTAACATACCTGATGAATCTATCCTAGTTTTGTTATTAAGTGAATGCTGGGTCTTGAATAAGTCATTGAAGTACCTCGAGCCACAGTTTCCTCATTTAGAATACATAATACCTTGAAGCTGTGGCTATCTTTACCCTACCACCCAACTCTAAAATGGTATGATTCTGAAATTAGTATATAACCCAAGAGAACAGAATAGCCTGATTATTACATTCTGGTTGATTTTAGATGCTAGTTACCAGTGTAAATATTTATATTAGGGGCTATGAGAATTCATGGATTTAAAGAACTTTAAAACTGAAAAGGGCAAGATAATAGCTTTTATCTGCCTACCATAACATACACATGGCATCATATAGATTCAACTAAAGGAAAAGAATGAAAGGCAAATGGTGAAGTTTTTAAGGAATACCTCAGGTGCAACAAAGTTTGCAGTGTAGCATGGAGTTAAGAGAAGTCCATTTTCTCCTCGAAGTTGTTTTGCAAACCCAAAATCACATATCCTGATTGAATCTGCACTGGCTGATTCATCCATGTATAAAATATTACTAGGTTTAAGATCACGATGAACAACCTTGAATATAAAGGAAAAAAGCATTATATCTATATAATTAACTAAATATCTGAGAAATAAAACATTATATCTACATAATTAACTAAATATCTGATAAAAAGAAACTTTCCGAATTACAAAATTTTGAAAATGACATTTTGCTCAAGCTTAAGAGCCTAAAATATACACAGGAAATTATCTCTGTCAGATAGATGTTCCAGTTTCTATTCAAGCCACTAGTTTTGTTAACCATTTCTAATCTCAATATATCTAAGCTCAATTCTCAGATCCACTTTTGAACATGCCATAATTTATATCACTTAGCATTATGCTTAACATATAAGAACAGTTCCTGACTTACAAACTAAACTAAGTTTGGACTTAGTCCATAATGGACTAAGACCCTACTCAACACCCTCCTCCTTGTAGCAAACAACCATAAAACCTGGATATAATACAAAAATCAACTATCTGGAGGCACTGGATAATGAACAGAAGCAGATATACTCTGATGAGGAGTACGCACTTTGTTGAAGGAGGGAACACAGGAACCTATACAAGGACGTTTCCATATCTGTGGCTTTTAGCCTGGGTTTAATTGCAATCCCTATGGTACACAGTGGTGGTAAAGACATGTGGAAAAACCCACAGTCCTTCTGGTTTAGAGGACCAGAAAGAAGATGCTGGAAAACTCTGAATGCTGAGTGGAGAAACATTATAAAGGAAAGAGCCAGAACTGATCCTTGAATCAAAAATGTATGGAACAGGATCAAAATAGTTTGTATAAAGACAAATAATATGAACAAAAACCAGAGCTGCTGGCCCCAAAACTAGTTTTCAGTTCAAGCTCAGCCAAGAAAATTACTCACTTAAACAAATGAAACAATAATAACTATTGGAGAAAAATAACAAAATATGAAAATCTCTATAACTGATTATCATAATGCTTAGGATACAATCCCAAATTATGTAATATACAAAGAACCAAGAAAATGGAACACAGTCTTAAGAAAATCAATGAATTCTGATTCCAAGATGAATCATGCTAAAATAGATAAGGATTTTAAAGTGACTATTATAATGATCTTCAACAAAGAAAACAAAACATACTTTCAATGCATTAAACTCTCAGCAAAAAAAGGGAAGTCTCAGCAGAAAAATAGAAACAATAAAGAAGAAACAAATAAAATGTAGGACTGGTAAAAAAAAAAAAAAATGCTGAAATTCCCCCATGTGATAAGTTTCCTACTAGTACTATCTACTTCATGTAAGTTACCCTTACCTTTAATCAGAGTTTACTATGCTAAAGTTCTTTAAGGGCAAGGACCAAGTCTCACTCATGTTTGAGTCCACAACACTTTTTACAATGCCTGGCATGTAGAAATGCTTGATATGTGTCTTATTAATTTAGTTAATTGATGTAAGAACCGGAAGGTTCATACAATAATAAAGAAGAGATGCCTATGATTCTCTTCTCAAAAATTCTCTTCATGCTTTACTTTAGAGAGTGCTGGTAAAGACAATCAAATAATTAAATTATCAAAAAGCTACTGCTTTAGCATCATATATTTCAAAATACTGAAAATATACTTTATTAAACCACACACAAAATGGAGTACTAGTTTATTTTTATTAATTATAAGGGCCTCATGCAGAGTTTTCATTACGTCAATTCTCAATTGCCATTTTTAATTTATTAAGTTGGTACATATCTACTATCACAATTGATTCAAACTTAAATTTTTAAATTACTTCCTGCTTTGTTTTTTTATACAGTTATATATATTAAAAGTTGCCTTTTTTGGTAACTCTGTTCATTTGCTTTCTTTATCAAAGGACAGGAAGCAAAATAACAAGCCTGCCCCTTCACCACAAAATTTAATATAGTAATACTTCAAATGTTTAGAATACACATTTCTTACTGTAGTTAGGGGAGGAGCTGGCAAGGTTCAAGATACATGTTAGGTAACCTGAACTCTCTATGTTAGGTAACTTGAATATTAGTCACTGTATGTCTTTGGTTAATTCTTTTATGTTTGACTTTTAAGTCTAATTAAGTTTCATAATTTCCAGGTCAAAGTTAGGTACCTTTATGTAATTCAAACCACTTTTTAAATGAATATGCTATTAAATCAGGGCCAATTGGCAGAGAGAAAATAATTATTTCCTAAATCCATAAACTTCACTACATTGTGAGTTCTATTAGGATATTCTCTATAGACATATATGTGAATAAAAGCAGTTTATTTTAGGGGGCATCATCTCCTATATTTTTATGAAGATATAGGTCCCAGAATAGAAAGAAAAAAGTTAACTACAACTTACTCCTTGACAATGAAGATAGTCAACTGTCTTACTTATTACATATAGTATATCACTAGCCTCCCGTTCCGAGAAACATTTTTGTTTGAGAATACGGTCAAGTAACTCTCCTCCTTTCATTAAATCCGTAACAAGGTAAACATATCTACCATCATCAAAGACCTACGAAAGAACGCAGTTTTAAAATGTTATTATTTATAATTACAATTCTATAATTCTTAAATTATATTTTAGTTATATTTACCTTTCTACTAAACCTGCCTCTAGTATTAAAAACAAAAAAGACATTATTCCTTTACTGTTAATGCAGTACAGGCTGTACTAAAGGTTGAATTGGCTAAACAATCACCTACACAGTCCCATGAAACCATGTTAAACATATAATTGTATTACCTTTTGAAGTTACAGGTTGCAGTTCATCAAAGAATATAAATTTAAAAAATAGAACTCTGTGCCTCTCAAATGACCTCTATCTCATTTTTTTACTGTATTATAGCTACTTCTCTTCCCCAAACGTAAGCTTCTTTCTGAAAGTAAATGTATTATTTAATTTTATATCCTTCCCTCAGGCCATTATCTGATGTGGTATCTTAAATATTGGTTGAATTCCAATAGTATACCAAAGAAAACAAATAACAAAAGTATTTATACACTTTTCACTCAGGGCATGTATGATACACACACACACACACACACACCACACGGTAGTTTAAAGATTACAAATCAAAGTGCATATCATTTTCTGACACAAAGTGATCAAGGTGATAGTTTTTTCTGTCTTGTATAAAGAGAAAAGAACATTATCTCCTTATGTGAAAAGTGAGCATTCGGTAACATATTAATGAGTTATATATTCATTTTACAAAACTGTAGACTAACATTATTTCACTCCAGAAACAATCCATAACGCTATAGCCAATTACCATACAATAAAGAAAGTAAAATATTCAAGAATTTGGCAGATCCCCAATGTCCTGTATCTTCTATATTGATAGCACTACAGAATAATAAATGGTGTTAGTTACAATGTTAGTTAACCAGCCAGAATATATTCAAGTAATCCAGAAATTCTCATTTACCAATCATCACAGTTATTTTTGATATTCTATAAGACCAGGAGTATAGAATCATGGGGAAAAAAAAAATTAAAGTGGCAATTTAAGAGTCTTGAGATTTTTGAGGCATGAAATTAAATATGCTAAAGACATTAAAAGTTTCAATAAGAAAAATAAAGTTCCAATTCATAACTTCATTAGCTTAGCTGATACCTAGATTTAGAAATACCTACATCCTTCAAAGTAATAATGTTGGGATGTTGTCCATAGCGCATCAGTATTTCAATCTCTTCTGAAGGGTCTCGCTTACTTTTGTCAATGATCTAAGAAATAAGAATAAAAAATATCTGAGGCAAACAAATTATTTTGTCTAAAAATGAATATTTTCAATTTGGTTATATTTTTGAAGAAATGCTTAAAACCTCAAGAACAATGCTTACCTCATATTATTTTAACATTTAAAAACATCTTATAAGTTAAAAACTTAACAAAAGAACATTTTAACATTATATCCTATTTCACTGAAACTGTACCAATGATGACGTAATTGTAATTGTCACAATTGCTCAATCTTAACATAATACATGTATAACAAAATTTTTCAAATGCAAAAATTCATGAAATATACTGTTCCTACATAATAAAGGCTTGAAAAGAAATTCAAAAATGAAAATATTAAGTCTCAGAGTTCTTTCTCATCATCTTATATTTCCTATCTTCATTTACTCAACTGAAAATGTTTGTCAGTTGACTCATAATTTAAATTACATGCATAAAACAAACAAGAAAGCTAGGCTCAGAGACAATACCTTCACTGCAAATTCCATGTTGGTAGTTGCATGTACGCATCGCTTGCAAACAGAATAGGAGCCAACACCAATATCCTCTTTCAATTCATATACTTCACCAAATTGTGCAGCATTTCCATTTATCTGTTTATTTTTAAAAAGTAAAATACTAAGGAGAATGAAATATTTTCACATTTTCTGTCTTTTGTCCTAAATATACATTCATCTTAAATCTTTAACTAGAATAATTCATTCTACAAAAGTTTTATCAACATTTATAAATGGCGTGAACCAATCCTTTCTTGATACCCACAGGCAATATAATAAATCAGCAAGCTTATACATCACCTTTCTATTTTATTCAAAAGAGGCCACATAAATATAATTTAAAAGTTACCACTGTCTGCTCTTTTCCAAAACATACAGGGACATATTTAATTCATGATTTATACCAAGAGATAAACAAAGTAGTTAAAAATCACTGAAAAAAACTATTAAAAATACATCAGCAATAACAGAGAAATAATTATCCCAAAACTGAATAATGTGATTAAGTGGAATTTACCTGAACAATTGGTAATACATTTGCACTTGTGATAGGAGTGATTTTATATTCTTCTGCAATAGAAGTTGCAACAAAGCTGAATCCTTTGAAGAGCTGATGAGCGTTTGCACTGGCTGGCAAACCAGGAGAATCTAATGTCCAAATAATTACATTTAATTATAACTACACGCAGAATTCTATGATATAAAGTGTCAGAATTTCTTTAACTATAAAGGAAACCATTCAATGCTGCTATCTAACATATTACATATTTGATTTATTATATATTATCTGTCTCCTCCCATCTGTATACATGCTCCATTTTACTCAGTAATTTTTGTCTGTTCTTTTCATTGCTGCATACTCATTGCTTAGTACATGGTAGGTATTCAATATTTCTTGAATGTATATATGAAACTGTGAAAGACCGAGTAAAATATCTGATGTCTTACCTCCTACCCCATCCTGTAAATCATTAGTATACCAAAGGACTTATAATGCAAAGAAAGAAAGAAACTTGCCACCCTTTGACCAAGTTCCTGCCTTCCTAATAAATATTTCCCATTTAAAACATCTACTTGACAGCTGCCCAAACAATGTTTTGTATAGGATCCATATTTCCCATGGACAAACCAACTCTCTGCAAATTTACCATTCTTTTAGTTTTTACTTCAGAAGACAGTTTATTTTTAAACTATCTACTTAAAATCTCTGATTTTACAGATAAACATGCATTACCTTTAGGTGTTTTTGCAGTAAATTCAGGATCAAAACAAAAAGTATCATCTGGTTTTCCAGAAGCAGGTTTGAAAGGAGGTTGAACTTCTCTTTTATATAACTTCTAGAAGGGGCACCCAGATAACACAAAACATATTAAGACTTTAAAAATTATTATACTTTGTAAAAGAAAGCAGAACATAATATTCACAGTACATAATAGAAGACTAACCATTTCATAAAATAAATTTCAACAGGTTTCAGATACCTGTTAACCAAATTCTAAAATTTTGAGAGCTAATGTTCAAAATGTAATGAGGCCAAGAAACATAGCAATGATGCCACAAGCTGAATTCACAAGGAAAGGTCAATTTTGGATATCAGAAGTTTTTGAATGCTCATTGATAATATAGCCATGCAAATACAGCACAATAACAACTAAAATGCTCAAGGCTTTCAAAATCAATAGATTATTTTTAAGAAGTACATATTTCATCTAAAATATTGTTTTCACATAAAAACACACATTAAATGTACTGTTTAGGCTTGTATCAGATAATTGAAAAGTTTAGTCTTGTTTAACAATCTACCTTGCTAAAACCTACGCTTTTGAAAGGCATAGAAAGTTTCTAATAATACATAAAAAGCCACTTTTTTTGAAATCTATTTTTTAAAAAGCTTACAGTCCCACAGTGGGGAAAAATAAATAGGGAATTACTTTTGAGTAATTTTCATTTATTTAAATATGTAAACACGACTTCTGGTTCAATATGGCTTACTAGAAACAGCTAGTGGGTGCCTCTCTCATGATGAGTAATCAAAATAGCAAGTAAATATTGACACTTCAAGTATATTTTCTAAGAGGCCACACTGGAATTCATCAGAGAAGCGATGGAATTGGGAATCACAAAAAGAAGAGAACAAAGCCACGCCATCAGGTGAACTGAGACTGGTGTGGAGCCAGGAGATCTTTGATGCAGGGAAGGGAAGATTGAGTGAGAGACCTCCAGGATTCCACAATTCACGATTCTGTCACAGACTTTCAATGCTAACTATAGGTAAGCCCCTTGAATCCCCTAGGCCTCCAGTTTAATACATGGAGCCGCCTGGAATCTGTGCAAAGGTACTGCTCAAGCCCATGTGGAATCCCATGAACTTTTGATCCCTGAGCAGCTTGGCACCGTCTGCTGCCACCCCACTAGGCAGGGAGCAGGTAGGTTGGCACTTGTGCACACCTCAAAGACAGATACTGCAGCTGCAGTACAGAAGACTGAGCAGAATGCACGCTGCAAAGACTGCTGACCTCAGCTGTTCCCTTCTAAATGAGGCCTCCCTTCTTCAGTGTTGGGTCTACAGCACAGCTGCCCTGCCCCTACGTGTATATACTGGCCACAGCCTGGCGTTCTTCTTACAGCTCAGCTCCCAGAGGCTGGTGACCCACTCTTAAGCTCCCTCAATAGTTGTGCCCGACAGCACCATCACACTTGTCACTCCTGGGCCAAGGAGACAGTGGGGAAACTGGGCACCTCTGTGTGCCCCCCAAAGTGAAATCCACTGCCGCTCCATCAGGAGGGAAGTGCAGGTGGGCCAAGCACCCCATAGCTGCCAACCTTCATTGCTTCAGCTGAAGGAGTCTGCCTTCCCCAGTGAAAGGCCAGCAGCCCTGCTCCCAACTGACTATTTCACTTGTTACCTGGAGGCCTTCTGAGAGCCTAGCCCCCATAGGCCTCTGACGGGCCTTGGGACTTCGACCACATAAGCATTCTACAGGCTGTTCTGAGAGCCCAGACCCCAAAGCATGTGATCAGCCATGGGAATCCCACCACCAGAGCATTCTGCCATAATCTGAGAATCCCGTGGGCCCTTTTAAGAGACCAGCTCCCACAGGCCTGTGATCAGCCATAGGGACCCAATCACCTGAGTGTTTTGCTATATTCTGAGCATTCTGTGGGCGCTTCTGAGAGCCCAGTCACCACAGGTCTGCAATATGCATTGATGCGCCAACTGCCTGAGCATTCTGCAACTGCCTAAGCGTTTTGTAGGCCCTTCTGAGATCCCAGCCCCCACAGGCACATGATGTACTCTAGGACTCCCACTTCCAGAGTACTTTCCCTGCCTCTGCTTGAGAGTTCTGCCTGTGACTCCGAGAACCAGCCTATCACTCCCTATCATAGCCAGCAGTAGGATTCCAGAGACTTAACAAGTCCACTGTCCTGGTCCTGGTCCACTTCTTACAGGACTCATACATGCTGTCCTTTGGGCAATCCGGGGGATAAGGAATTGGAAGTTTGCCTAGTCCTATCCACCACTGCTAGTACATGACCATGCCCCAACCTGGGGTCTGAGCTCAGATGGACCCAACCAGACGATACTCCCACAGCTAATACCCAACTGTGTGTGCTAGAAAGTGGAGACCCTCTGTGGTATCTACAGAAAGCAGCAGCATTACCCACTGGCAAACAGGTGAGTCACAAAGCTGTGTGTATTGGACTGATTCAAGAGGTTCCACCCAGAAACCACTCCCATAGACAACTGCAAGACAAGTGTCTTCTGTGGCTATCAGCTATACTGTGGTCTAGAGATACACGGCAGTTGTGCATCTGAACTGAGAGCCATGAACTCTGAGTTAGGGGTGTGACAGGTAAATAGAACATATTGCTACCCGTCTAGGATGTGAAGCTAGTCCCCCTACTCTCTGCTGAGACCTTGGCACTGTTTACCAGGTACTCTTCCAACCATGCCTGTCAGGGCTGGTTCCCCAGTTCATCATTGGTGGGTATTTGTGTGCAAGCCAGGCAGTCAAGCTCTGCCTAGCTCTCTTTCCCCTCACCCCTCATGGGACAAGAAGGTCAAGGAACCTGGCATTCCACTGTCCAGCCCATCATCTGAAACAACAGAGATCACCACACAATAAACAAATATCAACTGCATACTGATCTGCTTTTGCCACAGCTGGCTTCTACTGGTAAATGCCACCTACTGCCCTATAGATTGAACTGTAAAACCCAACGTAAAAACCTGATAAGAAGTGCACGGGCCTACAGAAACAAAGCCAAGAGACTTTTGGCTACTTCCCAACCTACTCTACAGTCACATCCCCCAAGAGGGATGGCAGCAGGGGGTGAACCACATCTAAATGAAACAAATTCAAAAGCAATATGTGACAGCTTATTGGAACTAACATAAGAACTTCAGGACTATGAAGAAAAAGAATGTAATGACATCCCCAAAGGGTCATAGTAGCTACCTACCAATGAATCTTAATCAAATGAAAACTCTGAAATGGCAGATAAAACATTCAAAATATGGATTGTAAGGAAGCTCAATGAAATCCAAAAGAAAGTCAAAAACATACAAACAAACAAAAAAATCAGAAAACAATTCAGGAGATAAAAGATAAATATATATATATTTTAAAATTCTGGAAGTGAAAAAAAAGATGAAAGGAATTTCAAAACAGAGTTGAAAACTTTAATAACATGCTAGACCACGCATAAGAAATAATTTTGAGCATGAGGGCTGGTCTTTTGAATTAAATCAGATAAAATTAAATAACAAATAATTTTTTAAAAAATGAACAAAGTCTTTGAGAAATATGGGATAATGTAAAGTGACCAAACTTACAACTTATAGACAGAAAGAAAAAAAGAAAAGAAGTTTGGAAAGCATAATTGAGGAACTAATTCAGGAAAATATCCCCAATCTTGTTAGAGATGCAGATATCTAGATATAAGCAATTCAGAGAACAACTAGGAGACACTATAGAATACAAACGTGACCTAGGGATATAGTCGCCAGACTATCCAAGTTCAATGTGAAAGAATAAATCATAAAAGAAGCTAGAGAAAAGCATCAAATCACGAATAAAGGAAACCTCATCAGACTGACAGTGAACCTCTCAGCAGAAATTTTAACAAGCCAGAAGAGAATGGGGACCTAATTTTAGCTTCCTCTAAAAAATGGCATCCAAGAATTTTATATCCAGCCAAAATCAGCTTCATAAAATGAAGACATAAAGTCATGAACAGAAAACACTAGAGGAACTTATCATCATTAAATAGACCCCATAAGAAATGCTCAAAGAAGTTCTAAAAATGAAAACAAAAGTATGTCACTCACCATCATAAAGGCACACATAAGTAGAAAGCTCAAAGATCCTATAAAACAATCATACAATTGAGAATCCAAGGCAACTAGCTAGCAACATTATGACAGGATTAAAACCTCATATATCAATATAACCTTCAACATAAATGGCATAAATGTCCCATCCATAATATGTAGACCAGCAAGTTGGGTAACAGACAAAAACCAACCATTTGCTGCCAAAAAGAGACCCATAGAATAGTAAGCACATCTACAGACTTAAAGTAAATGGGAGGAAAAACATATAGCATGCAAATAAATAACACAGCAGAGCTGAAGTAGCCATTCTCATATCAGATAAAACAGACTTTAAACCAGCAACAGTAACAAAAGGCAAAGAAGGGCATTATATAATGAAATGATAAGGGCTCAATTAAACCAAAAGATTTAATTATCCTAAATATATATGCATCCAACACCAGAGTGCTCAGATTCAAAAACAAATACTACTAGACCTAAGAAAAGAGATTGATGGCAATACAATAATAGTGTGGGACTTCAATACCAAATGACAATACTAGACAGGTCATCAAGGCAAATGTCAACAAAGAAACTCTGGACTTAAACTGGACACTAGACCAAATGGACTTTTACAGAATATTCTAATCAACAACTACAGCACATACATTTTTCTCATCTGCACATGTAACACTCTCCAAAATTGAACATATGCTTAACCATAAAGCAAATTTCAATAAATTCAAGAAAATCAAAATCACATCAAGTATCCCATTGGACCACAGTAGAATAAAATTAGAAATGAATACCAAGGGGAACTCTCAAAGCTACACAAGTACAAGGAAATGAAACAAGTTGCTCATGAATGACTTTTGGGTGAACAACAAAATCAAGGCAGGAATAAAAAAAACTGCAATGAATGAAAATAGAGACACAACATAGCGAAACGTCGGAGATACAGCCAATGCAGTGCCAAAAGGAAAGTTTTTAGTGTTAAATGCCTAAATCAAAAACACAGAAAGATCTCAAATCAATGACCTATTGTTACACTACATGAAACTAGAATAACAAGAAAAACCAGACCCAAAGCTAGCAGAAAACAAAAAATAACTAAGTCTCATTTAGCTGAACTAAATGAGATTGCGATCAAAAAAAGACACAAAGGATCAACAAAATGAGAAGCTGGTTCTTTGAAATAATAAAGTTGATAGATCACTAGATGGCTTAACTAAGAAGAAAAAACAGAAGACTGTAACAAGTACAATCAGAAACTGAAAAGGGCACACATTGCAATGGATACCACAGAAATATATATAAGATGATCAGTGATAACTATGAACATGTATATACATACAAACTAGAAAAGCTAGATGTTGGATAAATTCCTGGAAACATACAGTCTCCCAAGACTGAACCAGGATGAAACAGAAAATACAAACAGACCAAAGGAATAGTGAAACTGAGCCAGCAATAAAAAATGTTCCATCAAAAAAAGCCAGGATCACATAAGTCTACAAACAAGTTTTTCCAGACATGCAAAGAAGAGCTGGTGCCAATCTTACTAAAACTGTTCCCAAAAATTGAGGAGTTGGGAATCCTCCTAATTAATTATACAAAACCAGTATCATCCTGAAAGCAAAATCAAGTAAGGACACAACCAAAAAAGAAAACTGCCAGCCAATATTCCAGATGAACATAGATGCAAAAATCCTCAACGAAATACTAGCAAACCAAATCCAACAGCACGTGCAAAAAAATAGTTAATCATGATCAAGTGGATTTTATTCTAGGGATGAAAAGATGGATCGACATTTATTAATCAATAAATGCAAATCACCACATAAAATTATAAACATAAATCATGTGATCATCTCAATAGATGCAGAAAAAGCATTAGAGACAATTCAACATCACTTGATGATAAAAACCCTCCATATAATAGGCATAGAAAGAACATACTCCAACATCATACCAAATATGGGAAAGTTGAAAGCATTCCCTTCAGGAACTGAAACAGGTCAAGGATGTCCACTTTTACCACTCCTAGTCAACATAGTACTGGAAAGTCCTAGCCAGAGCAATCAAGCAAGAGAAAGAAACGAAAGACATCCAAATTGGAAAAGAGGAAGTCAAAGTACCTCTGTTCATTGATGATATAAGATACTGAGAAAAACCAAGACTCCTCCAACAGACTCCTAGACTTGATAAACAAATTCAGTAATGTTTCAAAAAATAAAATCAACATACAAAAATCAGTAGCTTTTCTATATAACAATGATGTTCTAACTGAAAACCAAATGAAGTTTCTCATTAACGATCTCATTAACAACAGCCGCAAAAAGTAAAATACCTACAAATACATTTAACCAAGAATGTGAAAGAGTTCTACAAGGAGAACTATAAAACACAGATGAAAGAAACTAGATCAAATGGACGAATGGAGAAATATCTCATGCTCATGAATTGGAAGAATCAATATCATTAAAATGACCATACCAGTCCGGGCACAGTGGTTCACGCCTATAATCCCAGTACTTTGGGAGGCTGAGGCAAGAGACTCACTTGAACCCAGAAATTCCAGACCATCCTAGTTAACATAGCGAGACCTCATCTTTACCAAAAAAATTTACATTAGCCAGGCATGGTGGCATACACCTGTATCCCCAGCTACTCAGGAGGCTGAAGTGGGAGGATTGCTTAAGCCTAGGAGGTCAAAGCTGCAGTGAGCAGTGATTGTGCCACTGCATTCCAGCCTGGGCAATAGAGAGAGATGCTGTCAAAAAAAAAAAAACAAAAACAAAAACAAAGAAAACAAAAACAAACAAACAAAAAAACATACTGACCAAAGCAATATCCACATTCAGTACAATTCCTATCAAACTATGAACATCAGTCATCCTTCAGAGAATTAGAAATAACAATCCTAATGTTTACACGGAATCAAAAAAACAGCCTGAATAGCCAAAGCAACCTTAAGTAAAATTAACAAATCCAGAGGCATCACATTTCCTAATTTCAAATTATACTACAAGGCCATAGTAACTTAAACAGCACAGTACTTGTACAAAAATAGACATATAGATCAATGGAACAAAACAGAGATCCCAGCAATAGAGCTGCATACCTATAGCCATCTGATTTTCTACAAAATCAACAACAATAAACAATGAGGAGAGAACACTCTATTCAATAAATGGTGTTGGGAAAATTGCCTAGCCACATGAAGAAGAATAAAACTGGACCCCTATCTCTCACTATTCACAATAATTAACTCAAGATGGTTTGAAGACTTAAACATAAGACGTGAAACTACAAAGGTACTAGAAGAAAACCTAGGCAAAACTCTTCTGGACATTGATCTATACAAAGAATTTATGACTAAGATCCCAAAAGCAAATGCAACAAAAACAAAAGTAGACAAATTGGACTTAATTAATTTCCTGCACAGCCAAAGAAATAATCAGTAGAGTAAAAAGATGACCTACAGAATGGGATAAAATATTTGCAAACTATGTCTCTGACAAAAGACTAATATCCAGAATCTACAAGGAACTCAAACAACTCTACAGGTAAACAAACAAACAGACCTATTAAAAGGTGGGCAAAGGATATGAACACACATTTTACAAAAGAAGACATAAAGCAGCCAACAAACATGGAAAAATGTTCAATATTACTAATCATCAGAAAAATGCAAATTAAAACCACAATGAAATATGATTTTATATCAGTCAGGAGGGCTATTATTAAAAAGTTAGAAAATAATAGATGTTGGCATGGATGTGGGAAAAAAATGGGTACACTTATACGCTGTTGATGGGAATGTAAATTAGTACAACCTCTATGAAAAACCATATGAAAATTTCTCAAAGGTATAATAATCAAAAAAATTTGACCCAGCAATCCCACTAACAGGAATGTACCCAAAGAAAAATCAATCATTATATAAAAAGGACACCTGCACTTGTATGTCTATCACAGCACTGTTCACAATAGCAAAGTCATGGAATCAACCTAAGTGTCCATCAATGGTTAATTCGATAAAGAGAATATGGTATATAGACACCATGGAATACTACACATCTGTAAGAAAGAACAAAATCATTATCTTTGCAGCAACATGGATGGAGGTGGAGATCATTATCCTATGTGCAATAACTCAGAAAATCAAATATCCCATGTTCTCACTTATAAGTGGGAGCTACACAATGGAAACACATGGACATACAGATGGAAATAACAGACACCAAGGACTCCAAAAGGGAGAAGTTAAAAGGGGGTTGAGGGTTGAAAAATTACCTAATGGTCACTGTTTTGTTGATGGATACATTAGAAATCCAAACCTACCGTTATGCAATATCCATGTAAAAAACCCACAAGTGCACCCCCAGATCTAAATTTTTTTTAAGAAAAAGAAAAATAAATACATATGTAAACATTCCACTGATTTGTTATTTAAATTAAAAGCAATAAACCTTTACTCTCCTGTATTGGTCATATGAAGTTATTCAATAACAAGCTTTCTACTTAACTTACATCCCAGTCAATATTTGCAAAAAACAGATGTCTTTTGATTTCTTCAACTCCTTCTGATCCTATAAAAAAAAGAAATGGTATTTTAATTTTATGATTTTTTTTAAATCTTGCTCACTGGCTTCCAGACTGCTATCTGTAAACAGGAACACACATATTTCATACATTCCTTGAAAAGAAAATTATTTGATTTCTTATCTGGCATTTTATTAGCTGGTCCTTTCATTTTATTGTGATAAAAAACAACTAATGTTCATACTGAACTACAAAGAGTATCATGAAATATTAAACTGTCTCTCAAATCAAAATAGTATTAAACATAATACTTAAACTTAAATACATATTTTTTCACTCCCAATTTATCTTATGACCTTATGTTTATATGCCAAATTAAAAGGTACAAAGGAGGTCGGGCGCGGTGGCTCAAGCCTGTAATCCCAGCACTTTGGGAGGCCGAGATAGGTGGATCACGAGGTCAGGAGATCGAGACCATCCTGGCTAACACGGTGAAACCCCGTCTCTACTAAAAAATACAAAAAATTAGCCGGGCGAGGTGGCGGGTGCCTGTAGGCCCAGCTACTCGGGAGGCTGAGGCAGGAGAATGGCGTGAACCCAGGAGGCGGAGCTTGCAGTGAGCTGAGATCTGGCCACTGCACTTCAGCCTGGGCGACAGAGCAAGACTCCGTCTCAAAAAAAAAAAAAAAAAAGGTACAAAGGAATAAACGGACACTGAAATTTTCACACGAGGGCATAAATAATAGGATCGCATCTGGATACAGGGAAAGGCTACCAGAAAGGGGTCAAAAAAAGTAGTTACAGAAACATAATGTTTACTTCGAAGAATATTGGGAGGGGCAAAATATCTATCTTCAAATATATAAAAGACTACCTGTATAAGGGAGAATCTGTGTATTATTTCAAAAGAAGTAACCCATAATATATACCTAATAATAGGTTGAACAGAAGCTTTCATTAACTAGACTACTTCAGTTTTAAATCATGGACATAACAGAGTTTACTTCATCTGAAATGCATACACAAAATGAAGAATTCTATGTATAGAACTAATGTGCTCAAATCAAACAAGAAAACATAAAGATTTAATTATCCTCCCAAAACATGCAGTTACTTCTATAAAAGCTAAGAAAATAAGCAATACCCAATCTATTTGCTGGATTCCTTTTGAATAACATCCTTAGAAGACTTTGTGCTTCAGCACTAAGAAATTGAGGCATTCCAAGTTTTGCTCTGAAACAGAGGATTTTAGAAAGTTTCACTTCAATTTAGCCACACATTTGATTTGAAAAATCTCAAAAAGAATTTTTAAAAGTGCTTTTACAAGGGTAAATAAAGTCCTGTATATGGTAGAAGGGAAAAAGACAGTGAGAAAAATGTTCTCGTGTTATTTTAAAACCGCAATAATTTTCTCAAAACTGAAAGCAAGAGATTTTTTTCCCAAAAGAAAAACATACTGTTTACACTTACTTTAATATCATATTCATGGTCTCATTTCTGTCTTTACCTTGAAATGGCAGAGTACCAGTAAGCATTTCAAACTAAAACAAACAAACAAAACATCACCACACAATTAGAACACCTTAGAATATATAGTAAGATTCTTTAGAAAAAAATTGAGACTTCTACTATATAATCATCAAACTGTAAGATCTACATGATAGTAGATCAAAATGGGACCAGAAAATTCGGTTACTTAAAGAAATATACTTCTGGTATCCCACTCTCTCTCTCTCTATATATATAGCTCAACTGATGGTGACCTGTAGCAGATGAAACCAACCAATTCTTCCTCAGTTCTAATTTGGCTATGTTCTCAAAGCCAAAGCAATCTGAAAATACACACAATGCATTTTCTGTTAAAACAAAGATATTCTTTTGAAGCAAATGTTTAATAATAAAGGAAAAGGAAAAATAAGCAGAAAAGCATTTCAAATTCATACATGCCCAACAAAGATTTAACCATTCTCATTCCCTCCACGGCCCCCAAAACAGGACCCAAAAAAGAGGTAGAAGCAGCAGAACACACCAGCACCACTACCCCACCCCCCGACACGCATGCCAATAGCTTTAAAAAAGAAACATACACCTCAGTTGTACACAGAAGAAGGAAAACATTTTCTCATAGAGAACTGACTGCAATGTGACTAACTAGAACATTAAATAATGGTATAAACAGACTACCTCTAAAAATCATTATAGTACATTAAAGAGAAGTTTTTGTATCTCCAGTATTTAAATCTCAAACTTAGATCCAATAATAGATTTGTCCTTTAGTCTTCTACTCATTTATCTGAACTCACAATCTAAGTGAGCTTATACGTTCAAGTCTTCCCTGTATCTTAATGTCTCCCAAAATCTGCTGTTCAAGCCTTAATCTTTTCAAACTCCAGCTTTCCTTCCCAAATCTTAAGTAATGGTAGACCACCAAAGACTGGAGGAGTAGAGGTGACAACTTCAGGGAGAGAATGAAGGATCATATACAGGACTCACATCTTCCCTCAAAGAAACTATAGGTTGGGTAGTTAATATATACATATTAAGGTCTCCAAATGATTCTGATTCTCTCTCCACTACCCCTTCTAGTTTATCACCACCCAGTGGTGAGTCATTAACTGACAGTAACCTATGCTACATGTTAGAAATTATTTTTTCCCACTTCCAAAATCAGCTGTCCTCCTCAGCTATCTCTTCTATTAACTTACCATTCTTTCATCCCCCTAAAACTCACAAATTTTATAGGCATTTTTATCTTTGACAATTCATCTCTTTTTCACCTGTGTCATCTAATTTGCTACCAAGGTTAGTAACAGATTACTTTGAAATCTCTATAATCTTACAATTGTCTTTTAAGATCTCTTTTGTCTTCCTATTTCTAGTTTCTTCCAATACAATCCACTTACATAATGCTGTCAAGGCTAATCTTCCTAAAATACAATCTTCTCTAATTTCCATCCTGTTTAAGAATCTAAAAGTTTCCTCCTACCCAAAGAATCATGTGTAAATGCTTATAGGTTTATAGCTTCACTTCCTCCACCTTTGCCCTCTTTCTCCACTTCTCTAGTCAAACTGGTTCTCCAAGTCTTTGCTAATATGATCACAATACTCTCCTTCTTGACACACAACTATTTAAATTTTATCCATCCTTCAGGGCTTAATTTAAGTTCCAACTCTTCCAGTTTGCCTACATCAGCTTACATTAAATCTTCCCTGAACTCCTAAGGTACTTCTTGAGAGTTTATTTAGCTACTCCAATTGAAAAAGACCAAATATTGTACTTAGAATCAGTCCTTACCCCACAGGCCTCCATATGTCAGGCTTATAATAGGCACTTAACATGCTGATGTGTCATTTGGTATGCTACTCAGTGATAAATGGACAAAATGGATCAGCCCTCAAAAGCAAATTATATCTAATTCAACAGCTATTTATCTATCATCCTACTGACTACTGCAAATTCTATGCTTAATCTCATACCAATGGTCATTAAGCATCTACTGTATTAAGCATCTACTGAAATGCTCACTATGCTTGGTACTATGGGAGATGAAAAGTAGTATAAGACATGATTCCTCTGTTCAACAGGTTTATAACCTTTCCAGGGAATGCACGGAACAATCTGACAATAGGACACTATGTGGTAAGGTGCTAAGTTCTGTAACATTCAATTAAAATACCATGTAACTGATAAACTCATCATTCTGAAATATAGAATCTGACAGACCTTTTCATAAGTATCAAATATGAATAGTTTATAATAACAATGCTGCCATTTACCTTTTTACTAGCAACTTTAAAATAAATCAGAACACCAAAACCTTAATTTTTATTGTATAACAGCTAGCCAATCACAAGGTTTTTGGTGTTAATTATAAATTATCAGAACTCCTTTCTGACCTGCTAAGTCCCAAAATTTGAAATAAAATTATTTTTGTATTTTGAAATAAAATAAAATAATTTATATATCAATCACAGGTTGGTATAATTAAAACAAATACTGCTACTTACCATAAGAACACCATATGACCACCAATCAGCACTCTGGGAATGGCCTCTCCTATTTACTACTTCAGGAGCCATATACTCTACTGTACCACAAAATGAGTAAGCCTTCTTTTCTTGATCTACTGACTCCTTGCTGAGTCCAAAATCTATAATAACAGTATTACCAAAAAATGTGTCTGAAAAACTTCAGAAAACAGAAAACATCAAAAGAAACAAAATAATGTATTAAACATTACAATTATTTATGGATGGCCTACAATTATTCTTAAGAAAGTTCCTGTGAGATCAATAAGAGAAAGTAGCTTGTATTTCATAACAATACTCTTTAAGGTCATTTAAAGATCCCTCCATTAAATCTCATCCTCAAAATACATGCTTTCAGGTCTGCACTAGAATACAATGCAAAAAATGTGAGGGAACAACAATTAAATCAAAGCTGCCATATTGATCTAAGTTTTAAAATAGACTAAGACAAAACAGAAATAGTAACTTATACTTTTTAAAATACTAAAAAAACAAATTTTGCTTTGGCTTTGGTGAGCTTCCATTTTTGTTCAAAGCCTTCAAAGAGCTAAAGATATCAATATATAAAAATCAATCTTATTTCCTGGTATTACTAATGAACAACTGGAAGACGAAATTTAAAAAATACCATTTATAATACCACCAAAAATATCAAACATGAAATCTACAGGTTTAAATATACAACTACAGCTATAAAATATATATGCAAGAATTATATGCTGAAAACTGGAAACACTGATGAAACAAATCAAAGTAGACCTAAATAAATGGGAAGATATACCATGTTCATGAATTGGAAGATTTAATGTTGTTAAGGTATGAATTCTCCCCAAACTGATATACCAATTCAATGAAACTTTAATAAAATCCCAGCAAAATTTCTTTTGTAGAAATCAATAAGCTGATTCTACAAGTTGTATAAAAAAGTCAAGAAAATAAAATAGTCCAAACAATTTTGAAAAGTTAGAAGAAAGTTAAAAGACTTCTACTACACCTGACTTCAACACTTACTATAAAGCTACAGTAATCAAGACAGTGGGGTACCAGAAAAAGGTTGGACATATATATCAACGGAACAGACGAGTGTACAATAATAGACTAACATATACAGTTAATTTTGCTATAATGCTTCTTTTGAAAATGCAAATTTGTTCTAATGCAACTGATATCTTAGCAAACAATCTAAGTATAACATGAATTTCACACTGGCTTATGGGTGATTTTGTCTGCAGGAAACATCATATGAGCACAGAAAACTGAACCAGCTGAGCTTAGGAAAGTAGAAATACATAAAATACACATATGCACACACCTCAAACATCTACCAGCTACTTCACTGTATTTGTTATGAGCCACTCCTGTCCACCTCTAGTGTTAAAATTTTCCTTCCAGTTCCAGATAATCTAACTTCCACTACATCATTATAATTTACAAACTGTAACTTTTCTGACACCCACTTCCACAAGCAAACTTCATGTTTTTTTCAAGGTAAGGAACTGTATTTATTGCAGTCTTTATGTATTTCTTAATCATTTAGAACATATAAAACAATGCTACCCTTTTTACTTTCTTCTCTTTTGAGTATCACTGATTAAATATTTTAAAGTTATGCCCCTTGCCCCATTTTCCCCATAAGTTCTGTGGTTTATATACTATGGATTTATGCATACTGCAGTGATTTAGATCACATACATCACATTATAACTGGCTCTACAACGTCACTTAATTTATCACAAAGGTGCAAAAACAATTCTATGGAGAAAAAGCAGTCTTTTCAACAAATGGTACCAGAACAAGTAGGATAGAGATATAGAAAAGTTCATCCTCATACCATAAATAATTAACTCAAAATGGATCGTAAACCATGTAAAACCTAATATAAAATTTACAAAAAGAATAGAAAATCTTTGTGATCTTGGGTTATACATGAAAAGTATAATCCATAAAATAAAAATAATGATAAACTAGATATCATCGAAATAAACAAAACTGTTCTTCAGAAAATGGTATTAAGAAAATGAAAAAGAAGCTACAAGAGGAGAGGATGGAGCAAGATGGCGAAATAGAAGCCTATACCATTTGTAGCTTCTGCAGGAACACCAAAGTTCAACAACTCTCTGCACACAGAAAAGCACCATCACAAGAAACAAAAATCAGGTGAGTGATCACAGTACTTAGTTTTAACTTCATATTGCTGAAAGAGGCATTGGAGAGGGTAGAAGAGACAGTCATGAATCACTGATGACACCCCCTCCCCATGCCCCAGCAGCAGTCATGCAATGAGGAGAGTCTTTGCAGATAGGGGAGGGAAAACTCGGCAACTGGGGGGCTTTACATTGAATTCAGTGCTGCCCTGTTACAGCAGAGAGCAAAGTCATGCTCGCCTCAGCCAGCACCCACATATGGAGGAAGGTTTTGTTATTTTTTATTTTTTAAGTTTTTTTGTTTGTTTGTTTGTTTGTTTGTTTGTTTTTTTAGACAAAGTCTTGCTCACTGCAACCTCTGCCTCTCGGGTTCAAGTGATTCTCCTGCCTCAGCCTCCTGAGTAGCTAGGATTACAGGCATCTGCCACCATGGGTGGCTAATTTATTTCGTGCTTTTAGTAGAGGCAGGGTTTCGCCACGTTGGTCAGGCTGGTCTCGAACTCCTGACCTCAGATGATCCATTCACCTCAGCCTCCCAAAGTGCTGGGTTTATAGGCATGAGCCACTGCACCCGGCCGGAGGAAGTTTTTGGACAAGAACTAGACAGAAGGGAATTGCCCATCCCAGTGGTCTAAATTTGAACTCCTCAGCAAGCCTCACCATCTTGGGTCAAAGTGCTCTGGGGTCCTAGGTAAACTTAAAAGGCAGTCTAAGATGTAAACTCTGCAATTCCTAGGCAACTACTAGTGTTGAACTGGAATTAGAGCCAGTGGACTAGGGTGGCATGTGACCTAGGTAAATACCAGTCAGGGTGGCTAAGGGAGTACTTGTGCCACCATTCCCCCAAACCCAGACAGCACAGCAACAAGTGACTCCTTCCTTCCGCTTAAGGAGGAAGGAGCAAACAGTAAAGAGGACTTTGTCTTGCATCTTGGATATCAGCTCAGCCATAGTAGGACAGGACACTGTGTAGAGTTGTCAGGTTCCCATTCCAGGCCCTAGCTCATGGATGATATTTCTAGACACACCTTGGGCCAAAAGGAAACCCACTGTCTTGAAAAGAAGAACCCAGTCCTGGCAGGATTAATTGCCTGCTGATTAAAGAGCTCTTGCACCACAAACAACCACCAGCAGCAATATACCCAGGTAGTACACCATGGACCTTGGGCTCTGAGACATGCTGGATTCAGGTGTGACCCAAAAATTGAGAGCTGTGGTAGCTACAGAAAAAAAAAAAATCCTTCTGTTTGAGAAAAGCAGACAGAAAGGTAATGCACCTTAGGCACCAGCTTGGCCACAGTGGGGTAGGCCAATAAGCAGGCTCTTGAGATCTCTGAGTCTAAGCCTAGGCTCTTGAATATCATTTCTAGATCTGCCCTGGGGCATACGGGAGCCCAGTGCTCTGAAGAGTGAATTCCCAGCCTGGCAGCATTCACCAGTTGTTGACTGAAGAACCACTGGGCTTTAAGTGAACGTTGCCAGTGGCCTGGGAGAACCCCTGCTATGGGCTGCTGGTGCTGATGGCTACAGGGAGAGGTTCCTCTGCCTGTGGAAAGGGGAGGGAAGTGCAACAAAGATTCTGGGTTATGGTCTGAGTGCCACCTTAGTTGCAGTAGAATAGAACTTCAGGTAAATTTCTAAGGTATGTGACTCTAATCCTTGGCTCCCAGACAGCATGTCTGGTCCTACCTGGGGCCAGGGGGAACTCACTGCCCTGAAAAGAAAGACACAAACCTGTTTGGCCTTAACATCTGCTGATTGTAGAGCACTATGGTCTTGAGTGAAAATAGGTTTTACCCAGGTAATAGTTATAGTGAGCCAAGGGCAAGACTCAGTGTTGTGCTGGCTTGCAGTTTGATTTAATACAGTCTGAGTGGTGGCAGCCATAGAAATGATTGCATAACCACATCCCCATTCCAGGTGGCTCAGCACAGAGATAGACTCCATTTGTTTGGGAGAAAATAAGGGAAAAGAATGAGGTTCTCCAACTGGTAATACAGAGAATTCTTCCAGAATTTATCCAAGGCCACCAATGGGTTACCTCTAGGAGCCTATAAAACTGTAGCATTATTGGGCTTGGGGTTCAACTCCCAGCGAATACCTGTAAAGTCTTCCCAAGAAGGACAGGTACAAATAAGCCTGGAGTGCGAAGACCAAATTAAAAATCTAACTCATCAATGCTCATACACTCCCAAGCATCTACAAGCAGCAAGACCATCCAGAAAAACATGACCTCACCAAATGAACTAAATAAGGAACCAGGAATCAATTCTGGAGAAACAGAGATAGATATGCAGGCTTTCAGACAGATAATTCAAAATAGCTCTGTTGAGGAAACTCAACGAAACTAAAGATAACAAAGAGAAGGAATTTACAATTCTATCAGATAACTATAATAAAGAGATTAAAATAATTAAAAAGAATCAAGTGGAAATTCTAGAGCTGAAAAATGCAACTTGACATACTGAAGAATGCATGACAGTCTCTTAATAGAAGAACTGATCAAGAAGTGAAAATAATTTGTGAGCTTCAAGACAGGCTATTTGAAAATACACAGAGGAGACAAAATTTAAAAAAAAGGAAAAGAATAAAGCATGCCTACAAGATCTAGAAAATAGCCTAAGAGGGGCAAGTCTAAGAGCTACTGGACTTGAATAGAAAGTAGAGAGAGAAAGAGGGGTAAGAAGTGTATTCAAAGGGATACTATCAGATAACTCCCGAAACCTAGAGAAAGAAATAAACATACAAGTACAAGAAAGTTATACAACATCCAACAGATTTAAACTAAAGAAGACCACCTCAAGGCATTTAATAATCAAACTCCAAAAGTTCAATGATAAAGTATCCTAAAAACAGCAAGAGAAAATAAACAAATCACATAATGGAGCCCCAATACACCTGGCAGCATACTTTTCAGTGAAAACATTATAGGTTAGGATAGAGGGGCATAACATATTTAAAGCACTGAAAAAAAATTAGTCTACACTATTATAACTGGCAAAAAGTATTCTTCATGCATGATGGAGAAATAAAGACTTTCCCAGAAAAACAAAAACAGAGATTTCATCAACACCAGACCTGTCTTATAAGAAATGCTAAAGGGAGTTCTTCAATCTGAAAGAAAAGTATGTAATGAGCAAGAAGAAATCATCTGAAGGTACAAAACTCTCTATAATAGTAAGCACAAAGAAAAATGCAGGGAATATTATTTCATTGTCATTGTGGGGTGTAAATTCCTCTTAAGTAGAAAGACTAAATGACGAACCAATCAAACAATAACTACAAAAACTTTTCAAAACATAGTACAATAAGACATAAAGAGAAGCAATAAAAATTTGAAAAGTGGGGAGACGAAGTCAAAGTGTAGTGTTTTTCAGCAGGTTTTTTTTGCATGTTTGTTTAGACAATCAGTGTTAAGTTTCCATCAGTTTAAAATAAGGGGTATTAGATCATATTGGCAAGCCTCATGGTAATCTCAAACCGAAAAACATACAATATGCAAAAAATAAAGAGAAAGAGGCCAGGTGCAGTGGCTCATGCCTGTAATCCCAGCACTTTGGGAGGTCGAGGCAGGCGGATCACAAGGTCAAGAGATCGAGACCATCCTGCCTAACACGGTGAAGCCCCATCTCTACTAAAAATACCAAAAAATTAGCCGGGTGTGGTGACAGGCACCTGGAGTCCCAGCTACTTGGGAGGCTGAGGCAGGAGAATGCCATGAACCTGGGAAGTGGAGCTTGCAGTGAGCCGAGATCGTGCCACTGCACTCCAGCTTGGGCGACAGAGTGAGACTCCATCTCTAAATAAATAAATAAATAAATAAATAAATAAATAAATAAATAGAAACTAAATCATAGCACCACAGAAAATCACCTTCAGTAAAAGGAGGGCAGGGATGAAGAAAACAAGGAAGAGCGGACCAGAAAGCAACTAAAAAAATGGCAGGAGTAAGTCCCTATTCATTAATAACAACACTGAATATAAATGGACTAAACAATAAAAATACATAGACTGGATGAACCCATGAAAAAACAAGAAACAATGATCTGTTGCCTACAAGAAACACGCTTCACGCATAAAGACACATACAGACTGAAAATAAAGGAATGGGAAAAGATATTCCATGCCAATGGAAACCACAAAGGAGCAGGAGCAGTCATATCATACAAAATAGATTTGAAGGCAAAAATTGCAAGAAGGGAAATGGAGGTCATTATATAATGAATGATAAAGGGGTCAATCTTGCAAGAAGACAGAAAAATTATAAATATCTATGTACCCCAAACTGGAGCATCCATATATAGAGAGCAAATAATATTATAGATAAAGAGGGATATAGAACTCAATACAGTAACAGCCAGTGACTTCAACACCCCACTTTCAGCAGTGGACAGACCTCCCAGACAGAAAACTCAACAATGAAACATCGGACTTAATCTGCACCATAGAAGAAGTGGACCTAATAGATACTTACAGAACATTTCATCCAAAGGCTGCAGAATACACACTCTTCTCCTCAGCACATGGATCATTCTCAAGAATAGACCATATGTTACATCACAAAACAAGTCTTAATATATTCAAAAATCTGAAATAATATCAAGCATCTTCTGTGACCACATTGAATACAACTAGACATCAACAACGAGGAATTTTGGAAACTATATAAATACATAGAAATAAAACAATATGTTCCTGAATGACCAGAGAGTCAATAAAAAAATTAAAAAAGAAATTTTAAAAATTCTTGAAACAAATGATAATAGAAATACAACATAAAAAATCCTATGGAATACAGTGAAAGCAGTACTAAGATGGAAATTTATAGCTGAAAGTGCTTATATCAAAAAAAAAAAAACTTCAAATAGCCTTATGATGTATTTTGAAGAACTAGAGAAGCAAGCAAATTGAACCCAAAATTAATAGGAGAAAATAAGTAATAAATATCAGGGCAGAAATAAATGAATTTGAAATGAGGAAAATAATATAAAACATCAATGAAATAAAAACTTGCTTTTTGAAAAAATAAACAAAATTGACAAACCATTAGCCAGACTATCAAAGAAAAACAGGGAGAAGACCCCAATAATTAAAATTAGAGATGAAAAAGGAAGCATTATGACTGATACCACAAAAATTCAAAGGGTCATTAGTGGCTACTATGAGCAACTACATGCCAATAAATGGGAAAATCTAGAGAAAATGGACAAATTCCTTGTCACATAAAACCTACCAAGAAATCCAAAACCTGAAGAGGTCAATAACAAGTAGTAAGATCAACACAATAATAAAAAGTCTCTCAGTAATGAACAGCCCAGGGCCTGATGGCTTCAGTGCTACATCCCTCCAAACATTTAAAGAAGAATTAATACCAATCCTGCTCATAATATTACAAAAAATAGAGCAGGAGGGAATACTCCCAAAGTCATTCTATGAGGCAAGTATTACCCTGATACCCAAACCAGACAAAGATACAACAACAACAAAAAACTACAGGCCAATATCTCTGATGAATAATAATGCAAAAATCCTCAACAAGATACTAGCAAATTGAATTCAATAATACATCAAAAAGACTGTTCATCAAGACCAAGTGGGATTTGTCCCAGGTATGCAAGGATGGTTCACCATATGCAAATCACATAATATGATACATCATACCAACAAAATGAAGGACAAAAACCACATGATGATTTCAACTGATGCTGAAAAAGCACCTGATGAAATTCAACATCTCTTCATGATTAAAAAAAAAAAAAAAAAAAAAAACCCTCAAAAACCTGGGTATAGAAGGAACATGCATCAACATAATCAAAGCCATATATGACAAACCCACTGTTAGTACCATAACGAATTGGGAAAAACTGACATCCTTTCCTCTGAGACCCGGAACACAACAAGGATGCCTGCTTTCACTACTGTTAATCAACATAGTACTGCAAGTCCTAACCAGAGCAATCAGACAAGAGAAAGAAATAAAGGGTATCCAAGTGAGAAAGGAAGAAGTCAAATTATCCTTTTTTACAGATGGTATTATCTTACATTTGGAAAAACCAAAAGACTCCTCCAAGAAACTATTAGAACTGACAAACTCAACAAAGTTGCAGGATACAAAATGAACATACAAAAATCAGTAGCATTTCTACAGGCCGACAGAGAACAATCTGAAAATGAAATCCAGAAAGTGATCCCACTTATAATAGCTAAAAAGAAAATCAAATACCTAGTAATTAAACAAGAAGTAAAGTATCTCTACAATGAAACTACAAAACATTGATAAAAAGAAATTAAAGAAGACATGTAAAAAGGAACATACTAAAATGATGCAAGAAATTGAGAAAGACACACAAAAAATGGAAAGGTATTCCAAGTTCATGAATTGAAAGAATCAGTATTGTTAAAATTGTCCATACTACCCAAAGCAATCTACAGATTAAACACAATACCTTTCAAAATAGAATACCTTTCAAAATAGAATGAGATTCTACACAAAAATAGAAAAAAAAAGTCCTAAAATTTATATGGATCCACAAAATACCCAGTATAGATAAAGCTACCTATGAGAAAAGAACAAAACTGGAGGAATCACATTATTGACTTCAAATTATACTACAAAGCTATAGTAACATGGTACTGTCATGAAAACAGAAACATAGGACAGGGGAATGGAATTGAGAACCCAGAGATAAATCCATGTATCTATAGTAAACTCCTTTTTGACAAGGTGCCAAGAACATACAATGGGTAAAGGACGGCGTGTTCAATAAATGGTGCTAGGAAAACTGGATATGCATCTACAGATGAATGAAACTATATCGCTAGCTCTTGCTATATACAAAAATAAAAACAAAATGGATTAAAAATTTACATCTAAGACCTTGAACAATATAACTACTACAAGAAAACATTGGATAAACTTGCCAGGACATTGGACTGGGCAAAGATTTCTTAAGTAATAGCCCACAAGCACAGGTGATCAAAGCAAATATGTACAAACTGGATCACATCAAGTTAAAAAGCTTCTGCATGGCAAAGGAAACAATCAATAACATGAGGAGACAATTCACGGAATAAGGGAAAATATTTGCAAACTGCCCATCTGACAAGGGATTAATAACAGGAATATATAAGGAGCTCAAACAACTCTACAGGAAAAAGTCTAATAATCCAATTAAAAAATGAGCACAAGATCTGAATAGACATTTCTCAAAAGAAAGCATACAAATGGCAAACAGGCATATGAAAAGGTGCTCAACATCACTGATCACCAGAGAAAAGCAAATCAAAACTACAGTAAGATATAATTTCTCCCTAAAATGAGGCCTCTATTCAAAAGTCAGGCAATAAAAAAATGCTGATGAGGATGCGGAGAAAAAGGAAATCTCATACGCTGTTGGTGGGAATGTAAATTTGCACAACCACTATGGAGAACAGTTTAGAGGTTCCTCAAAAAAACTAAAAATAGAGCTACCATACGATCCATTAATCCCACTGCTGGGTACATATGTAAAAGAAAGGAAATCAGTACAATGAAGAGATATCTGTACTCCCATGTTTGCTGCAGCACTGTTTTTAATAACCATGATAAGAAAGCAATCTAAATGCCCACTGACAGACAAATGGATAAAGAAAATGAGGCACTTAAACACAACAGAGTACTATTCATCCATAAAAAAGAGTAAGAACCTTTCATCTGCATTGTGGGTGGAACTGGAGATCATTGTGTTAACTGAAATAAGCCAGGCACAGAAAAATAAACTTATGTTCTCACTTATTTATGAAAGATGAAAATTAAAATAATTGAACTCATGGAAATAGAGAGTAGAAGGATGGTTACCAGTGGCTAGGAAGGGTACAAGGGGAAGGGACTTAGAGGATGGGGGATGGATAATGGGTGTGAAAAACAGTTGGAGAGAATAAATAAGACTTAATATTAGCTAGCACAACAGGGTGAGTATAGTCCAAAATAATATAATTATACATTTTAAAATAACTAAATGCATATGACTGGATTGCTTGTAACACAAAGGATAAATGCTTGAAATGATGTATATACCCCATTTACCCTGATGTGATTATTAGGCACTGCATGCCTGTATCAAAATATCTCATACAACACATAAATATATACAAGTATGTACCCACAAAATTAAAATTTAAATTTAAAAAAATATAAAAAATTATAGGTTGAAAATCAAACAATCCATTTTTTAATGGGCAAAAGATCTGAATAGACACTTCTTCAAAGAAATAAATACATGAAAATGTGCTTAGTGTCATTAGTTTTAGAAAAATACAAAATAAAACCATGATAATTCTACCTAATGCCTATTTGAATAGATAAAATAAAAAATACTAACAATACAAAATGCTAGTGAGGATACAGATCCACTAGACATTGCGGGTGGGTATACGAAATATTACAACCACTTTGGGAATCAGTTTGAAGTTTTCTCACTTAGTTAAATACACTCAACATATGATCAACTAATCTCACTCCTTATGTATTTACTTAAAGGAAATAAAAATTTATGGTCAAAAAACCTATACATGAAGGTTTACAGTGGCTTTATTCATCATTGCCCAAAAGAGGAAACAACTCAAATGCCTCCTCATTGAGGAATGGATAAACAAATTATGGTACCACCATAAAATGAAACACTACTTAGCAATTTAAAAAAATATTCATTGATACAGCCAACAATATGGATGAATCTCAAATGCCCTATGCTAATTAAATGAAGCCAGTCTCAAAAGGCTGTATACTGTATGCCTCTGTTCATAATTACATTATGGGAAAAGCATATATACGGGAACAGAAAGTAGACTGGTAGTTGGCTTGGGGTCAAGGGAGGATTGACTTATAAGGGGAGAATTTGGAGGAGGAGGGTTATGGAACTGTTCCATATTTTTATTTTGGTGATAGTTACAAGGCTGTACGCATTTGTCAAAACTTGCAGAACTATACACAAAAAAGTGATTTTTAAAAATTAAACTTTATATTTTGAGATGATTGCAGATTCGTATGCTGTTACATGAAAAACTACAGGGATTCTGTTTATCCAGTTTCCCCCATGCTAAAATCTTGCAAAACTATAGTACTATAACTACAGCCAGGACACTGACATTGATGCAGTCAAGACACAGGATAGTTCCATCACCAAAAGACATCAGAAGGATGAGTTTTAACATATGTAAAGTATACTTTCATTTTAAAAATTAAAAATCTATAAGCCCTATATTGCTCATTTACAACAAAACATCAACATTAACTCTTAATTTTAGGTCCCCTCAAAACTGATTTTCTAACTCTGCTCAATATTTTCATTTAAAAAAATCACTTATCCTGAGATAATAGCTTAATGTATTTTAACTTTCAGTATAATCTTTAAAAATATTTTCACTGTGCTACTATGTTCTTTCTCTGTATATTGAAACTTGTAAACTGTGCACATTCCATTTACAAAAGTAAATATAATTAACATCTAGTCTTCCAGGTCAGTTCAGCTGAATATAACATAGCTTGTGGAGAAGAACACTGGTTTCTTTGGCCATTCCAGAGAGAAGTGGGGAGAGAAGAATTTTCTTATTCACCTGTTAACCTTTCAGAGATTTATGCCAATCCACAGAGTTCCTTTGCCATACTATTTCTGACTAAACTGTTATTTAACAAGTATAATTTGTTCAGCAATCAACTAACAAAAATTGTACAACTATAAAACTAGCTACAAGATTAGATAAGCCATATGTTATACAGTGGTTTTTCCAAATCACTAATTTGAAAATAAAAGAAAATGTACAATTCAACTATATAATGGAAGGGTTATTTTGGGGGGTAGGTTTGAGTGTCAGTGTTTCACATCTTTGTAATCTAAAAGACTCTTTTATAAGACTTTAAACTTTAAAAGCACACTCAGAATATAATAATTTGATGAATATTTACTATAAATAAAAGCAATCTGTTGGCCGGGCGCGGTGGCTCAAGCCTGTAATCCCAGCACTTTGGGAGGCCGAGACGGGCGGATCACGAGGTCGGGAGATTGAGACCATCCTGGCTAACCCGGTGAAACCCCGTCTCTACTAAAAAAATACAAAAAACTAGCCGGGCGAGGTGGCGGGCGCCTGTAGTCCCAGCTACTCGGGAGGCTGAGGCAGGAGAATGGCCTGAACCCAGGAGGCGGAGCTTGCAGTGAGCTGAGATCCGGCCACTGCACTCCAGCCTGGGAGACAGAGCGAGACTCCGTCTCAAAAAAAAAAAAAAAAAAAAAGCAATCTCAGTGATTAGTTTGCAAGTAACTATAAAAACTACATAGAATTATTTTCTCAAGTATACATTCTTCTCTTAAATACTCAGCTCAAGTACTGTGTGATTTACATCTCTGACCACTATATATTTTTCTTCCCTCTCTTTGTAGAAGTTGCTTCTGAATTACGTCTCTCAGAAAACACATTATAGGCTGGGCACAGTGGCTCACAACTGTTACCCCAACACTTTGGGGAGCCGTAGCAGGAGGATTGCTTGAGGCCCGGAGTTCAAGACCAGCCTGGGCAATATAGCAAGACTCTGTCTCTACAAAAAAAAAAAAAAAAAGCTGGATGTGGTGGCACGTTCCTGAAGTCCCAGCTACTCAGAAGGTTGGGGTGGGAGGATGGCTTGAGCCCAGGAGTTAAATAAAGGCTGTGATAAGATGTGATCATGCCACAGCCCTCCAGCCTGGGTGACAGAGTAAGACTCTGTCTCTTAAAAAAAAAAAAAAATTAAAAAGTGCAACAGATTAATCACAGTTCAAATAGATTCTGTATTCAAGCTATACTTTTTTTTTAAAATGTATTTATTATTATTATACTTTAAGTTGTAGGGTACATGTGCATAACGTGCAGGTTTGTTACGTATGTATACTTGTGCCATGTTGGTGTGCTGCACCCATCAACTCGTCATTTACGTCAGGTATAACTCCCAATGCAATCCCTCCCCCCTCCCCCCTCCCCATGAAAGGCCCCGGTGTATGATGTTCCCCTTCCTGAGTCCAAGTGATCTCATTGTTCAGTTCCCACCTATGAGTGAGAACATGCAGTGTTTGGTTTTCTGTTCTTGTGATAGTTTGCTAAGAATGATGGTTTCCAGCTGCATCCATGTCCCTACAAAGGACACAAACTCATCCTTTTTTATGGCTGCATAGTATTCCATGGTGTATATGTGCCACATTTTCTTAATCCAATCTGTCACTGATGGACATTTGGGTTGATTCCAAGTCTTTGCTATTGTGAATAGTGCTGCAATAAACATACGTGTGCATGTGTCTTTATAGCAGCATGATTTATAATCCTTTGGGTATATACCCAGTAATGGGATGGCTGGGTCATATGGTACATCTAGTTCTAGATCCTTGAGGAATCTTTTTAATGGGATATTATGATTAAATAATTTTTCTAAAGAGGCAAGTCATATTATAAAGTTATTTTTATATAAACTATGGGAGGGATTTTGTACAGAGTATGAAAAGGATGCAGGATTTCAGGAAAAAAAAAACTTAAATCTTATAATAATATATAATATAAATAATATATTAGCAAGGATGTAGATATTTGGGGATATCCACTCTCATCCACTCTCATTCTACTGATCCGCTATAAAAATCATAAACTCAGAATGAGGCCAATCAGACTCAAAGCACAGTTATAACAGGAAACTTTCTATAGTCCATTGTAATTTCACAGTAGCCTTTCATTTCAGATATTAGGTCCATTCCTTATGTCTGGAGAATTTTTAAAGTGGACTGGTGGAAAAAAAAAAAAAAAAAGTATTGTCATTCTCCTGCAATTATTCTTGGAAAACAGAATGCTAGCAAAGACCCTCCCTAGGTGAGACATTGTTAAATCATAACAACATGCACACAGCTCCCTGGTGTCAACAGCAAATAGCAATCAATCTGGTATTTTTTACTGTACTATTCAATATGGAAGGAAAGAAGGAGATAGGAAGAGACGTATAGCAGGGAGGAAAGATACACAGGAGGTTAAGAAAGAAAGAAAGCAAACAAGAAAAATTAAACAGAAAGAGAGATAAAGAACATAAAATAAATTAAAAGAAACATTATAAAAGAATTCTTAAACCTATTTATGCCTAGTGTTCCATTATTGGAACGCTAAGCATGTGGGAGTTATTTATATCCTACTGCTCAAGGTCATCATCAAAGTCTGACTGCAAAAATTCTAAAAATTGCAGCCTCAGGCATAAATGGGTTAAAATACTTGCTGTGAGTGGTCATACTTTAGCCAACCTCATTGGAATGCTGTCGGGGTAAATCCATAAATGTAGTCATTATAAAACCTTGACCTAGGTTATAATCACAAAACTGTAAATTATCTAATATTTATTATTGTACACAGTCTTTAACAGAAATGTTTGTGCCATTGCAAGGAAAATAAATTGAGTTGTCAAAAAAATTATGAATCACATTTCTTCCTGTTACATGCTTTGTGTCCCTTGCTTATAAATTAATATTGATTCTATCTATTCTTCCCTCCTCAGACAGTTTAAGTCTCTAAAATCTATCAAAAGCAGAATTAAAATGAGAATACTAAATACAAATCAACTTGGCATCATTATTTACGTAACTAACCTTAACGCAGAGAGAGAAAAATAGGGGTTTTTTCTACTCTTTCCCACCTCTCTTTCTCACCTCTGACAAAACAGGTATACTTTATTAAGCAAAAATGAAAAGAGGAATTAATTTTTAATTATCTTTTTAATTGCTGTAAAATACAAATTTATGTATTATATAAAAATCTCGAAACTCTACTGTTCCCGATTGTTATTTTCCTTTCCTTTTTCTCTTTAAATATCTTCGAACCCACATCATTTCTTTTGTACATGAAAAAGATAATCAGGCTGTGAATCAGTAAGAGTTACTAAACTTTATTTGAACTTTTTCATATTTATGTCCGCTTTTGAGGTAACTGATATTTTATTTTTGCACTGATGCAGTATACACAGGAATTTAAAGCAACTTACCTTTAAACTGTACCTATTTAAAATTATCTGTAAAGACCACATCTTCATTTTACCTCTGTTCTAACATTCAAATAATAAAATACAGAATTTACTATCTATTGAAAACACACGTAACCTTTTGAGACTGGCTCACTCAGCACAATGCCCTTGAGATCCATCCAAGTTGCTGGATGTCTCAACAGGTCTTTCCTTTTTACTGCTGAGTAGCATGCCATCACACGGACGTATGACAATTTATATTTATCCATTCCCCTTTTGAAGAACATTTAGGTAACTTCCAGTCGGGCTATTACAAGTAGGGTTGTTATGAACATTCATATATAGGCTTTTATGTGAACATAGGTTTTTATTTTTCTAGGATAAATGCTCAGTAGTGTGACAACTGTATGATTCTATTTCTATATCATTCTCAAAATAACAAAATTATAGACATGTAGAACATATAAGTGGTTGCCAGGAGTCAGGGAAGGCAGAGGGAAGGTTGTCACTATATTTCAAATGTGATGACTACTTGTGATACATCATTCTGTCTAGACTGAAACTCAGATGATGTATTGTTACCTAAAAAACTATCATTAATTATTTACAATAAGTGTATCTAATGTACAATTTTTTAATATTACAATTAGAACATATTGAGAGCAGTCTAACCATCAAATAACATTTAATTCACTAAAGAGATGAATAAATTGCAAATCAAATTCAGAAAGAGAAAAAAACAGGCTTAGACAAATTTATATTAAAATAATAAAAAATATGAATCAAGCAGCTAAGGGTATAATAAGAAAATCTGCATACCTGTTAATTTGATATGTCCTATTTCATCAAGCAAAATGCTGTAAATCAAAATTCACATTCAACAAGATGGAATAAAATATTTTACATAAAACATTTACATAAAAATCATAAAACTAAGATAAGTCAGTATCTATTTAACATATTTAAAAAATTTAAATGATTAACTTAAAGTCAATGTATGTCTTACAAAGATTACTTTTTACAAATAAGTTTCATGTAATTCATATAGAATTCCCTATAATATTTAAAAGACCTAATAGAGTTTGACAAAAAGTACTTCCAGAAACACAGACAACATGAATACAAAAGAAGAATACAACTTTACTTTTCTGGCTTCAGGTCTCTATAAACAATTCCTAATTGGTGCAGATGATCCAAAGCAAGGGCCAGTTCTGCGAGGTAGAATTTCACATCTTCCTCTGTAAACAGAACCTAGAACAAAATAATGAATTATCATTTGATCTTTCTTTCGGTATTCAGTATATTTAAAAATACTTCTTTCAAAATGAGTAGACAGACAAATCTAGGAAAATAATAAGATAATAAGCATAGTCAATTCTTATTTGACTGGCATAATTATTGGCAATACCAGAGAAATAAGATTTCTATATAAATGAAACGAAACTCTTTAAGAATGCATCTCTTCAATATTAACCATTTTAATGTAAATCTTTCCAAAACATTATGTTGTTTGTATATCTTCTCACACTAAATGCACAGCACAAGATTCACCTTTTTGAAAGTGACTTAGTCCCATAATACCAATATTAATTTTAGTACTCTGCCATAATACAGTTACCCTTAGGGTATTTGAAATATAGAAGGTACTTTGTTTTAGCTCTGGGAATTCCACTATTTCTACCATTCTCTCTTTTACTGTCTACTATCATTTCTCAGAAATTTCACTTTTAGGGGCTCTACAAACCCAAAGCTTTTACTACACTACCACAAGTTGTTAATTTAGTAACTCTTATCTTACACACAATTGTGAACTCATCTCTGACCTAAGGGGTGGATCCAAGCCTCTTCTGTTAGTAATGTATATGAGTGTAATGGCACTGTATTACTCAACCATTTTGTGCCTGGAAATACGGCTGCTATGATGAAGTGAAGAGTAATGAACTTGAATCAGAATTGGCAGTGTAATATCAGACATGTCACTTAGCCCTTTGGGCCTCAGTTTCTAAATCTGTAAAACAGAACAATAATATCTGCTGTATATACCTAACAAGGTTGTTGTAAGAATCAAATCAGTTTATGTGGAAAAAAAGCTTTGTAAACTTTAAAAAACTTTAATATAACCATATTAAACTTAAAACCATATTAAACATAAAAAACTTTAAATAACCATAAGGTATTATTATTATTATAGATTTATATCTAAATCCATTCACTAGTGAGTATTCATTTACACATAGAATTGGACACTAATCAGCCATGAGATGTAATTTTTAAGGTTTAGCAAGAACTCCAGATTGGTGAAATCAAATATTTTTCTCAAAATGGGTTATTTTCATAAAGAAACCTCTGGATTATTAAGAAGGCTCAAAACTGCATAAAGTACATGTCATAATAGCTTACAACCTGCTTGCCCATTTAGGGCCCCTGCATTTCACAATGCAGATCCAGGTTACTAGTAAAATTGCAGAGAATGAGCAGTTAATAACTTCTGATATGCTAACTACTTTTTAAAATGATCAACAGAAAAACAAAGATTGTTTATTATCTAAGTTTTGGGAGCATTAATTTGAATATTATAATGGTAAAAGTATAAAAACATCACTTTCACTTGACTTTTTATTAAGAATAAAAATAACTGTTGCCTATTCAACTTCTAACCAAGGATAATAAGAAAGTTCTCTGAAAGCTAATACATAAGAACAGGCTAAATAAAACTATTTAGAACTAAATTAGAAAAAACTTTGCCTAGTTATAGTTATGCAAGCCTATCACCTTGTCATGAAGTTGTCTTGGTGGAAAGCCTCATGATAGATGCAAATAAAACATTACTAAGTAGAAATTATGTGCCAGGCACTGTACAGTCATTATGTTATTATAGCTTCCAAACTCTATGAGGTAGGTATTAGGAACATCTTGCAAATGGAGAAAGAAACTCAGAGTGATTAAGTAGCTTGTCCAAAATAACACAGCTAGTAAGAAGGAGGCCCAAGATGTGAACTCAGGGATACTTGTCCATAAGAATGAACTCTTCCCTAGAAGCCACTTCTGCCACATGCTATGCTGCAATGTTTGCTTTTCTAAAAACAAATTTTAGGTTCACTGCCAATAATGCTTTCCAAACCACTAATCGTCCTACTCATAAATCGCCCTCCCCCCCAACAAAATGAAAATCATCCTAAACTCCAGTACTCTTGAGCTAAGCACTTTTAATATTTTGTCATCTGCTTTTCAATTTTTTGTGCATATCTGTGTTTGAATGTGTCTATGAATGTGTGTTTTAATAGAGTTGAAATCAGACTACCGTATAAGTACTATTTAGTGGCCTCCTTTATCCCCAGTTGATATTATATCATAAGCATTCTATGTCTTTAAAATTTATTTATAAATAGTTTCCAATAGCTGTACAATATAACCATACCAATTTACTGTAAGTTACCTAAACATTCCCCTTCTTGACATTTAGGTTATTTCCAGTTTTTCACTATTTGAAATAACTCTGCAATATGCATATGTACATATTACTGATATTTATGATTATTTTCTCAAAATGAATTAAGAATTTTTTTAAAAAAATGAAATGCTGGGTCAAGGAGCATAAATAGTCAAAGATTCCTGACATACACAACAAAATTATTTTCCAAAAAGGTTATAGTAATTTCCACTCCCATCAGCAGTTTATGAAAGCATTTGTCTTACCACATCCTTGATAGCATGGAATATACCCTGTAAAAAGCCTTTTCAAATTTGGTGTGCGAAAATGGCATTATTTTTTAAATTTAAGTTTTGATTTTTAGGCTGCACACTGTTTTTCATGTTTAGTAGTCTTTCTACTTTTTTTGTGAATTATCAGTAATGTTTGTGCTTATTTTCTATTACTGACTTACTGTTTTGTCAATTGGCACAAGTCACTTAAATATTAAAAATGTCAGTTTTCTATCATATTAGCTGCAAATACTTATCCAATTTTGTGCTAGTTTTTTATGCTCAGTAATCCTTAATTTTTGCTAGTCAAATATATAGATGATTTAAGGAGACATTCACCATCCAATGATCAACAAAATATTTAGCTGGGTTTTCAAGATTTAGCTCTTTTATGTAAGTTTTATTTTTGTATATGGTAGAGACGGCATTTTAAAACGATTTTTTGAAATATTTAAGCGATTTCTCAAATACTATTTATTGAAAAATCTCTTTGCCGCAATTTGTGATTCTTCCTTTATCATAATGATATATGGTAAGTAATCTATAACAGGATATTTTGGGGATATACAGTATGTTTCTAATCTCGTGTTGATACTATAATGTTTTGCTTATGCACACTTTATAAAGTTTTAAACAAGAGAATTTGGGGAGGCCAATGCATGAGGATCACTGGAGCCCAGGAGTTTGAGACCAGCCTGGGCAACAAAGCAAGATCTCATCTCTACTGAAAAAAAAAGTAGCCGGGTATAGTGGCGCATGCTTCTGTAGTCCAAGCTACTCGGGAGGCTGAGGCATGAGGATTGCCTGAGCCTGGGAGGTTGAGGTTGCAATGAGCCAGGATAGTGCCACTGCACTCCAGCCTGGTGATAGAGCAAGACCCTATCTCAAAAAACAAATAAACAAACAAAAAATGTTATTTCTTTGCATTTGTTTATTTTTCCAAGGAAACTATAAAATAATTCTGTCAACATCAAACAAAAATCCCTATTGTGGCTTTATTTGGAATTTTGTTAAGCCAATAAATTAACATTAGAAGAACTGACAGCGTTACAATAATCAGCCATTCATTCTACTACATTTTCTTGATATAAGCAAAATAAAGCACAGCTTAAGAGTTCTCTTTGTTTACCTGTGTATTTGTGTGCGTGTGTGTGTGTGTGTGTGTGTGTGTGTACATTTTGAGGAAGGGAAATCTGGATAGGTATCTTTCCCTTTAAAATACAAATGACATACATTATAAAATTCTTTAAAACATACAAAAATATACTTAAAAAGTCTTTTTCTAAGGTATAAAAACATGTCCTCATTTTGGATTATTTAACAATTTTTTGTACACACAAGTGAAGTATAACCAACAAACATCTGATTATTAATAAGCTGTCTACAGAAGTAACCATTGAATCATTTTTTAAAAGGCTGCTCAATCAATGTACTAATTTATTATCTTTTGGGTAATGCATTTAAAATGCTTGCTCTTACCTAATATTCCAGACTTAGGAATCAAAACTTACTGACTGCATCTCTGTGCTAGTATGGGTTTAGATAGTCCCACATCGAGAATGGAGGTCTGAAGAGTTTAAAAGAAAATTAGAAATGACTACAAGAATTTCTCAAACATATTTGTGACACTTCTAAAATCTAACGCAAGAAATCATGAATAATGGAGCCTTATTACACTGTTGTCCTTCTATGCCTTGGTACCAGTTTTTAACAAGGTCCTTTAAAGACCCTCCTTAGAAGGGGGTCCTAGACAATCCCTTTCACATATTGATTTATGTTCTATAGTTAATAATACACCAATAACACACCCTATGCTCACGCATGGCACATTCTACACTGGAGGTAGACACATATAAGCCAGAGACCTTAGCCACTTAAGCACTGGCTAGCATACCAGAAACACACTGTTCCTTTATCACAGCAAGTTCCAGAGCTCTGGGAATCAACAGTAGCTCTCCCACATTCTACACTGTAAATTCTGGAAGTAAGACATTGAACTACTATCACCCAATTAAAATGCTACTCCCAGACTACTACTTAAAGAAAAAATGAAGCAGACAAAGACAGGATTTAATCTCATGCCTGAAAAATCTAAAACACAGAACAAAACATATGAAATGATACTTTTCAGGACACTGGACATCAGGCAACAAAGGACACTGAATACTGAGAGACAGGGAACAAATGAAGTATGCCCCACAACTGCCTTAGCTTACTACCTGGAAAGAGTTTCCAAGTGGTAGTACAGGGAGGGCTAAGCCAGGTGGAGCCTGAAAGACTTCCTGAGTAGATAAGCCAGAACAGAGAGTCTTGGAGAAGGAGGACAAAATTCACAGGATCGAGTATTAGAGAAGAGTAAACTGCACAAAGAGAACTCTGTAGATATGCAGACAGTCTCCTTCAAGCATTCAGCAGAGAAATACTCAGCACATGTGAGTGAGGACATTACCCTAAACCAGGAAAGGAATGAAAGGTTAGAGGAACCAATCGATGAACTCACCATGGCCAGGAATAGTTCCTGTTGCCTTCGGCCAGAGCAGAAAATCTCATAATTCATAGGACATCAGACAAAGTAATCAGAAGGATTTTGCTTCAGTAGTGGAGCAAAATTAACCCGACTGAAAGCTGTGTTGGTCCAATCTAACAAACTTTAAAAGTAAGACCTATAGGGATCAAACTAGTTTTATGTCTCAGAACAGAGAACAATAATAGTTACAGAAATACAAAAATGTTCATCACCTTAACAAGCTAAATGTCACAATGCCTGCTATCCAATAAAAAAAATTGTCAATCATGGGCCAGGTACTGGGGCTCATGCCTGTAATCCCAGCATTTTCGGAGGCAAAGGCAGGCAGATCACTTGAGGTCAGGAGTTTGAGACCAGCCTGGCCAACATGGTGAAACCCCATCTCTACTAAAAATACAAGAATTAGCCAGGCTAATTGTGCACCTGTAGTCCCAACTATGCAGGAGGCTGAGGCAGGAGAATCACCTGAAGCCGGGAGGCAGACGTTGCAGTGAGCTGAGACCACGCCACTGCACTCCAGCCGAGGCAACAGACTGAGACTCCATCTCAAAACACACACACACACACACATATATATACATATACATAGTCAAACATGGATCCGAGGAAACTACCCAAGCCCAAGTCCAGGAAGAGAAAACCCTTAAAAGATTAAAAGAAAGAGCCCACTCAGCTCACAAACGACTGAGATAGCTCCTCTTCCCAAAAGAGAGTGAAAAGCCTCATAATTCAAAGAGTGTTTGTTAGAGTATAAGAAAGGACATGCTTCAATACTGAGGAAAAATTAATCTTAAACAAAATACTTCCCTAGTCCGACATGACTAAAGCTTAAACACAAGGCCCAAAATGATCAAAGTGTTTACAAGACAATGAACTGCATCCTAGAAAAAAGCTAAATGCTACTTATATGAAAATAAAGGTATCCAGTATGTAAGAAAATTAAATCCACCATGCCTGCTATCCAGTAAAAATGACTATGCAAGTATGATTCCATTGAAGTACAACATAAGGAACAGACAATACTTAAACAAATGAGTATGGTTATGTTCCAATGAAACATTATTTACAAAGAAAAGTGGCCAAATTTAGCCTGAAGACCATATTTTCCTGACCTCTGAGTTAAAACTTATACTACAAATCCTAAGGCAACTATTAAATTACACAATAAAGTGATATGGATAATATTTATAAATCAACAGCAGAGATAATAATGAAATTGTAAAAAAAAAAAAAAAAAAAGTAATTAAAAAGAAGCCAGGAGAAGAGGGAAAAAAGAACAAAGAACAAATGGGACAAAAATAATCCCGAATAGCAAGATGGTAGATTTAAATACAACTGCAAAAATAATCGTAAAATGTAACAGGTCTAATATCCCAATTAGAAGACACATTCTCAGACTGGATTAAAAAACAAGGAAATTATGCTTCCTTAAGTACCACACATTAAATATAAAGACACAAATAGGCTAAAGTTAAAATATGAAAAAAGATATACCAAACTAACAATACTTTTTTAGAAAACAGTTGGAGTGACCATATAAGTATCAAATTAGATTTTGAAGAAAAGAACATTACCAGGGACAAAGTCAGTCATGTCATCTCATGATGATGAAGGGGTCAATTCATCAAGAGGGAATAATAACCCTAAAGGCTTATGTACCTAATAACAGAACTTTGAAACACATGAAACAAAAACTGACAGAAATTCAAGAAGATATATACAAATTCATAATTAAAGTAAAAGGTGTCAATCCTTGTCTCAAAAATTTGTAGAATAGGCATAAAATTAGAAAGAATATAGGCAATTTAATATCACTATCAAACAACTTGAAACAACTAAAAATCCACATTTACAGAACCTTCCACCACCCAAAAATAGCAGAATACACATTCTTCTCAAGTGGACATGCAACATTTACCAAGATACATGATATTCTGAAGCATAAAGCAAATAAAAGTAAGTTTAAGAGAATTAAAGTCATACAATGTATGTCTTATGACCACAACAACATTACGGTAGAAATCAACAATAGAAAGATATGTGGAAGAATGCCCAAATACTTGTAAATTAAGTGGACTTCTAAATATCCAATGGGTCAAAGAAATAGAAAGGAAATCATAAAGTACATTGAACTGAGAGAAAATAAAAGTGACACATATCAAAACTTGTGGGATGACCCTAAGGCAGTACTCAGAGGGGAATTTATAACACAAAACATCTATGTTATTAGAAAAGAAGAAAGGCCTCAAATTAATAACTTCAGCTCCCATCTTAAAAACCAGAAAAAGAAAAGCTAATGAAACACAAAATAAGCAGAAAAAAAGATTAAAGCAGAAAACAATGTAATAGAAAACAGAAATAGAATACAGAAAAATTAATGAAACCAAAAGCTGTTCCTTTGAGAGTAATAAAATTGATAAAATCTCTAGTGAGGCTAAGCAGAACAAAAACAGAGTAAACATGAATTACCAACATCAAAAGTGAGAGCAGTGACATCACTAACAATTCCACAATTACAAAAAGGACAATAAGGGAATATTATGAACATTTTTATGCCAATAAATTTAGTAATTTTGATGAAATAGACAAATTCCTTAAAAGACATAAGTTATCAAAGCTCACTCCAAAAGAAATAACGCAAGTCTATTACATAAATTGATTTTGTAGTTAAATACTTTCCTGTAAGAAAAACTTCAGGTTCAGATGCCTTCACTGGTGAATTCTATCAATCATTTAAGGGCAATTTATCATTGAATCTACACAAACTTTCCTAGAAAGTTAAAGAGGCAAAAACTATACCCAACTCATTCTATGGAGTCAGAATTACTCTAACACCAAAAATAGACAAAATAATACAAGGAAATCACAAATATCCCTCATAAAAATAGATGCAAAACTTCTTAACAAATTTTCAGCAAATACCATCCAACTTTATAAAAAGGTTAATACATCAAGATGAAGTGGGGTTCATCCATAAATGCAAGGTTGGTTCAACATCTATCAATCAATGTAATTCATCACAGTAAGACTAAAAAAATTATAATCTCAATAAATGAAGAAAAAGCATTTGAATAAATCTAAAATTGATTTCTGATTTTTTATAAAACTCTCAAAAAACAGTTACAGAAATCTTTCTCAACCTTTGAAATCTATTTCTAAAAGCTGCTAGAAGTATTAAGTTTGGCTAGACTGTGGGAAACAAGCTCAATACACAAAAAATTGACTGTGTTTCCACCCAATTTAAAACTGATATTAGGAAGTCAACTCTATTTACAGTAACATTAAAAACAGGATTTACTTAGAGGTAAATCTGACAAAAGAAGTGCAAGAATTACACTGAAAACAATACTGCGAGAAATTAAAGATGACCTAAATAAACTGAGAAAGATATCATGTTCATGAATTAAAAGACTCAATATTACTAAAATGTAACTTATCTGCAAATTGACCTATACGTTCAATAAAATCCCAACCAATACCCCAGCAGGGCATTTTTGTAGAAAGTGAAAAGCTGATTTTAAAATTGATATGGAAATGCAAAGGACCTAGAAGAGCTAAACTTTCAAAAAGAAAAGCAAAGCTCAAGGATTTGCACTACCTCACTTCAAGACATATTATAAAGATACAGTAATTCAGTGTATAATTGTAATAAAGATAGACAAATGGACCAATGAACAGAATAGAGTATCCAGAAATAGGCCTTCGTATATATGATCAATTGGTTTTCAAGAAAAATGTAAGGTGATTCAGGGAAGAAAAGACAGACTTCTCCAACAATGATGCTAGAACAACTGGATATCTATGTGAACAAAAGAAAAGGACTTCTGCACATACCTATAACCATATACTAAAATGAACTCAAAACGGATCCTAAATCTAGATGTAAAATTCAAACTACAAAACCTCTAGAAAACATAACAGAAAATCTTTACCTGTAATTAGGCAGATATTCCTTATATAGAACACTAAAAACACAATTAATAAAAGGAAAAAAATCCTATAAATCAGACTTCATCAAAATTAAGAACTTCTGCTTTTCAATACAGTGTTAAGAGAATGAAAAGACATACTATAGACCAGAAGAAAATATTTCCAAATAACATATATGATCAAGGACTTACATCCAAAATATATGAAGAACTCTCAAAACTCAATAAGAAAACAAACATTCCAACTAAAAAACAGGCTAAAAATTTAAACAGACATTTTACCAAGAGGATAGATGGCAAATGAGCTCATGAAAAGATGCTCAATATCATTAGTCATTAGTGTGACGTAATTCAAAACCACAATGGGATACCACTAAAAACTAATCTAATGTTCAAAAATTTTAAAAGACTGACCATACCAAATGTTGGCAAGGATGTGGAGCAACTGAAACTCTCTTACGCTGCTGGTGGGAATGTAAAATTTATATAATCACTTTGGAAAACAGTTTGGCAGTGTCTTTAAAAGCTAAATATCAGTGAATCTACATGGGAGTATATTGGTTCATAAAGATTTCCCTTAAAATGTCAAAGTTTGATTCTTAAAATAAACATCCTTGTGTGAAAAAAAAAAAAAAAAAAAAGTTAAACATACACCTAGCACATGACCCAGTCATTATACTCTTAGGTATTTACCCATGAGAAATGAAAACATATGATACAATCACTTGTACATGAATGTTTACAGCAGTTTTATTAGTAATATCAAAAACTGCAATGGCCCAAAAATCCATCAACAGGTGAATGATAAACAAATCATGACGTATCCATACAATCAGTAATACCACCCATCAATAAAAATGAATACTTAGTACATACAACATAGATGAATCTCAAAATAATTATGTTAAGCCAGACAAAAAAAATGAATATACTATATGATTCCATTTATATAAACTCCTAGAAAATACAAACCAAATAGTGACAGAAAGCAGATTCAGCAGGGTTAGGGCAGGAAGACGGTATCACAAAGGGACACAAGAAAACTTTAAGGAATGACAGATATGCTAATTATTCTTATGGTAATGATGGTTTCACAGTTATATACAAATGTAAAAACTTATAAAATTGTATACTTTAGTATGTACAGTTTATTGTATGTCAATTATACCTCCATAAAGCTATTTTAAAATGAATAAACACTACTCCCAGAGGTGTTTAGGTAGCTTGAGTAGCCAAAGTCCTAGGCTTGCCCGTATCTACTTTATCCAGTTATTCATATTGCTCTTCTGCCTAAGAAAACGAGTAGCACATTGAGATGATAGAAAATGCCATTATCAGGCACATTACCAAATACTATGCAATGAAACAAACAGAGTAGTTACCATTTAAAATTTCAATAGGAAAAATGTAATTAGTGGAAGAACAAAAGTGATATTTTTCTTAGTTTTGTTTCAAGAAAATACAGTAAAAATGTACAGCTACTTACCTCTTTGGATAATCTTGTGAAAACATCTCCTCCCCTGAGAAAATCCAGTATTAAGTACAGTTTCCCTTCAGTCTGAAAGGCTAATTAAAAATTAGAATGTAGTAACAGGATAATCTCAAAGGCTTAAAAAGCTTAGTATGTTTTTAAATTAATATATGTTTAGAATTTCACAGTATTTACTCACATGGTCCATTAATGGATAACATCTCAAAATTAAACCCAGTGTTTAATCCAGTGCTGAAATAGCTATAAACCCCTTCCCAGAACATAATCACCCCGAATGTGGCTTTACACAGAACTTCTACCACCAAAAATTTCCTAATTTATGAAGCATGTTCTACTGCAATTGCCTAAACTTAGCCTATCAAACCTACTGAAAATTTATGAATTCTATAAAGCTGAAGAAAAATGCCACTTCCTCTATTAAACTTTCCAGGATGTCTCCCTTTTCACATTTTTCCACAGCTTCCTTAACCTCTTCTTCATTGAAATTACTTGCTGCTATTTTTGAAATCTTATTATATTTATACCTCTTTAATAGTACTTATTCAATTTTGATTTGTACAATTAATTTCTTTACATCTCTGTGCTCTCTATAGGTTATAAATTTCTTGAGGTCAAAGTGTGTCCACTGAATTTAATACACTATTTTTGCACACAATAAGCGTTTACTGATTGACCTACTACAGATTCGGGAAGGTCTTTAGACATTACTTTTTTAATTCTGTTAGTATAACAAGGAGTAAAAGAATAATGGGTGGAAATTTCTTATCGGTTTTTAATAGTGATAATTGGGTATATATTTTAATGCATCATTTGTCGAAATTACACTAAGAATAAAATCAACGACTGCTACTTTTTTTAAATATAGAAAAATGGAAGTGACAAAGTACACTATATCTGAGATAGATAGATAGATAGATAGATAGATAGATAGATAGATAGATAGATAGACAGACAGACAGATAGATAGATAAAGTTGATCTCATCCATATGTTAAATTAGCAATGGAGCCATGATTCAAATTGAGAAATGTCTAACTCCAAAGCTCATGTTCTTTCCATTACATCTACTGCTTCTTACTAGTAGTTCTTTTCCATTAAGTATAAAAAATAACTCAAGCAGACTAACATAACTACACGGTCCTCTAGAATATAACCAGGAAATAGATAAGTGTGGTCATTATGAACAAGCAACTGAATGTTTTACGTAAATTATCACAATACTTTATAGTCTAAGACTATGAAGTTACAGCCTAGTAGAGTACATAAATACTACCAGACAAGTAAGTGGAAAACACTATCTTGTTACTTTAAACAAGTTAACCAACTTGGAAAAATGAAGGACATACAACAAATAACTAAATACTGGTATTTATTTCAGAAAAATACATTTTACATAGTTGAATATACTAAATAAGTCTAAAGTACTTATTTCCTGTTATAGAATTGTGTGAAAGGAAATCATAATTCTCTAATTCCATATTAATAAATAAGGACTAAAATACATAAAAGAATAAAAGAAAGATTACATACCATAGTGCAATTTGACAATAAATGGATGATTTACTTCCACCAGTATATCCCTCTCCATCTTTGTCCGAACTCTGTCTCGAACTAAAAATTACATAAAGGTACAATTTTTACTCTCATATCATTTCAATTAAGAGTCCATCAATAATTTAGCAAACAACAAATATAAATATATAAAATGTAACTTCATAAATGCCTAAATTTGCAGTTTTCATATTCCTAGATAATAATGACCATATTCCCAGAAAGCAAAAATATTCATTACATCTAGAGACAGGTTAAAGTGGCATAAATAGGTATGTAGCGAATATGCATTTATTATGTGTTCATCTTTTTTGGTTGTTGTTGGTGGTGAGACAGGGTATTGCTCTCTTGCCCAGGCTGGACTGCAGTGGCAAAATCTCAGCTCACTGCAACCTCCACCTCCCAAGCTCAAGCAATCCTCCCATCTCAGCTTCCCAAGCAGCTGGAACTACAGGTGCGTGCCACTACACCTGGCCCATTTTTGTATTTTTTGTAGAGACAGGGTTTCACCAGGTTACTCAGGCTGGTCTTGAACTCCTGGGCTGGGCTCACGGGTTCAGCCCGCCTCAGCCTCTCAAAGTGTTAGGATTATAGGTGTGAGCCACCATGCCTGGACTATTGATCTCTTTAATTGTTCAAATGAGTTCACTGATTAAAAGTGATCATAAGCAGTATTTTTATCAGACCCTAAAAGATAGTGCGTGCAAATGGTTGTGCTTTCTCAAAATACTGACACAGACAGAAAAGCAAAAGTCAAGAATCTTGAAAGAAAAGAGTATAGCCCAATTAAGTTAATAAGCTTAAATTAAATGAAATATGTCACTTTTTCTAGCATCAAATTTTTACTAGGGTGCACTCTCACTAAGTTAAGGCATATGCCAATATCAATATCTAGTAATATTACCTACTGGCTAGAAAAACTGTCACAAATACCAATGTTAAAAAATAGCTACATCTATTCACCTTATGCAAGTAATACACAGCATATTTCTTAAAATACGCTTTGCCAAATTCTATTTTAATAAACTTTCTAATTTTCTACCTTTTAAAGAGGCTTTTTTTAACACCTTCATTGCATAGAGTTGCCCAGCATCAGGACCGGTCTTCTTTCTAACAAGAAAAACCTAATAGAAAATTGAACAAAAAAAAAAAAAAAAAAAAAAGGAAAATTCACATTTCTAGTCATTCTTGCTCTATACAAACACACCAGCATACACTTGTATCCTTGCATTTTCTCTAATTTTATAAACATATGCCTTCCCATAGAGGGAAAGGAGAGATAGTGAGAGATTTGTTGAAGGATGCAAAATTACCCTGATCTGATCACCATACATTATATGTATCGAAACTTCACTACGTACCCCATGAATATGTACAACTATTTGTCAATTAAAAAAAAAAAATGAAAAAAGTTATACTTTCTCCTGTAAATTATGCTGTAATTTACATTATTAATATTTTCTAGCTTTCCTTAGATTTAATAAATCATAATGTATATAAGTACTACTATACAAAGGAAAATTTTTAAAATAGATGACCTGGTCCTGAACTCGGAGAATTTAATGATGTAAGAGATAAATAACACAATGAAAGACAAACTTGAGCTATATACCTCCTTTTAAGACCCAGGCCCACTTTTTGTTACCTTAATAAAGAGCAAACAAATCTTATGACCCTATATACCTTAATTAAATATGCTTTATTGCTAAAAAATGCTAACGATCATCTGAGTCTTCAGTGAGCTATAATCTTATTGCTGGTGGAGGGTCTTGCCTCAATGTTGATGGCAGCTGAGTGATCAGGGTGGTGGATGCTGAAGGTTAGGGTGGCTGTGGCAATTTCCTAAAATAAGACAATGATGAAGTTTGTTCATCATTTGCAATCCTTCCCCCCTCCCCCCTCCCCATGATAGGCCCCGGTGTATGATGTTCCCCTTCCCGAGTCCAAGTGATCTCATTGTTCAGTTCCCATCTATAAGTGAGAACATGCGGTGTTTGGTTTTCTGTTCTTGCGATAGTTTGCTGAGAATGATGGTTTCCAGCTGCATCCATGTCCCTACAAAGGATACAAACTCATCCTTTTTTATGGCTGCATAGTATTCCATGGTGTATATCACTTCTAATTTTAGTTGTCTTGCTATTATTTCTACCACATCTGCAGTGATTTCCTCCAATGATGTCTTGAACCCCTCCAAGTCATCCATGAGGGTTGGAATCAACTTCTTCCAAACTCCTGTTAATGTTGATATTTTGACTTCCTCCCATGAACCACAAATGTTCTTAATGACATCTAGAATAGCAAGTCCCATCCAGAGGTTTTCAATTTGCTTTGCCCAGACTCATCAGAGCAATCACCATCTACAGCAACTATAGCCTTACAAAATGTATTTCTTAAACAATAGGACTTGAAAGTCAAAATTATTCTTTGTTCCATGAGCTGCAGAATGGATATTGTAATAGCAAGCATGAAAACAACATTAATCTCCTTGTACATCTCTATCAGGGCTCTTGGGTAACTAGGAGCATTGCCAATGAGCAGTAATATACTGAAAAATGTCTTTTTTTTTTTTTTTCCTGAACAGTAGGTCTCAACAGTGGGTTTAAAATGCTCAGCACACCATGCTATAAACAGATGTGCTGTCATTCAGGCTTTGTTGTTCTATTTATAGACAAAAGGCATAGTAGATTTAACATAATTTTTAAGGGCCCTAGAATTTTTGGAATGGCAAATGAGCACTGGCTTCAACTTAAAGGTTCCAGGATCACTAGCCTCTATCAAGAGAGGCAGCCTGTCCTTCGAAGCTATGAAGCTGGGCACTGACTTCGCTCTAGCTATGAAAGACTAGATGGCATCTTCTTCCAATAGAAGGCTGCTGCTTCTACAATTAAAACCTGTTGTTTAGTGTAACCACCTTTATCAATTATCTTAGCTAGATCTTCTGGCTAACCTGCTATAGCTTTTATATCAGCATCTGTAGCATTACCCTGAACTTTTATGTTACAAAAATGGCTTCTTTCCTTATCATGAGCCAACCCCTGCTAGCTTCAAACTTTTCTTGTGTAGCTTCTTCACCTCTCTCAGCCTTCACAGAATTGAAGAGAGCTAGGGAATTGCTCTAGACTAGGCTTTGGCTTGAGGGAGTGTTGTGGCTGGTTTGATCTTCTATTTAGACCACTAAAATTTTCTCCATATCAGTAATAAAGCTGTTTCATTTTCTTATTATTCATATGTTCGCTGGAGTAGCAATTTTAATTTCTTTCAAGAACATTCCCTTGCATTCACAACTTGGCTATCTGTTTGGCACAAGAACCTTAGCTTTTAGCCTATCTCAGATTTTGACATGCCTTCCTCACCAAGCTTAATAATTTGTAGCTGTTGATTTAAAGTAAGAAATGCAGAACACTTCCCTTCCCTTGAACACTTCAAGGCCACTGTAGAGTTACTATTTAGATCAATTTCAATATTCTTGTAGGTCAAGGAATAGAGGGGCCCAAGGAGACAGAGAGATGGGGAAACAGCTGGTAAGTAAAGCAGCCAGAACACACACACCGGTTATCAATGAAGCTCACCGTCTTATGTGTGTGTGGTTCACGGCACCCTGAAACAATGATAACACTAACATCAAAGATCACAGATCACAAAGAACCATAACAGATGTAACAGTAAGGAAAACATTTAAAACACTGCAAGAATTACCAAAATATGAGACAGAGACAGAAAGTTAGCATATGCTGGAGGAAAAATGGCACCCAAAGTCTTACTCAACACAGGGTTACCACAAACCTTCTATACACACACACACACATATATATACACACACACACACACATACACACACACATATATATATTCACACACATACATAATATCTGTGAAGCACAATGAAGTGAAGGATATCTGTGAAGTGCAATGAAGTGAAGCATAATAAAAAGAAGTATAGCTGCATTAAGAAGATAACAACGTCAATGTGGCAAATAAACATCTGCCTAAATTCAATTATTTGCTGGAAAGCTCAGTTTCTACCATTGACAAAAAGAGTATCAGTTGTTTTTCTATGAACAGGCTCACTCCATTCATTTTTGAGAAAACACCTACCAAATAAGCATATTTAGGTAACCATAGTTTATTGTCCTTTCAAGGAAAAGTGGTGATCCATGAAAACAATGGTTGGTTCAGCTCACAACTCAAAAAGTTTGCACAAGTCCTCTGCCTTGAGACAATCATTCTATTTTGTTATGTGGCTAAAGGGCTTAACATGTACTTCCTATTTCATCACAGATTATTCAAAAAAAGGGTATTCAAGGATTGAGATTTAATAAATGTAATAACTGTTAATGTCTCATCAAGGACATTCTTAAACTGTATATGTAAGAAAATGAAGAATACAATGACTACTGGTACCATTTGAAGTCACTGCCTTGATTGGCCAACATGCCAGCAGTTGTACAAATAGTATCTTAGGATGATTGTGAAGTAGCTTTGACTTGAGGACTCCCTGAAAAGGTCCTGGGATTGTGCAGGGGTATGTAGACTAAAATTTCAGAACCACTCTTACAAAACATAGCCCTCAGTGGGATTGTAAAGAATGGAGTATGAAGAGTGAGAAGAGGCAAGCAAGGAAGAAAGAAAGAGATAGTCTAGTTTTTCTGAAGACATTGCTGCATAAAGGAGCCACTTTTTCCCCCTACTTCTTCTAACATTCACTAGTATCCCAATATGGCATTTAACAGGATGCATCATTCACAGTCTAGAGAAGTAACCTGTTTATCATCTGATCTGTTTTTTTTTTTTTTTCAGGTCTTATGAGTGACTTTCCTAGCGTGAGAAAATATCATATCTCACAGCCCCCTTCCCAAAATCAACTACAAAAGTAGTTCTTTTTCCACCCCATTCTTATCTATTGCCTAACATTTCTCAACCTTCCCAAGGCTATGTTTATTGATCTTTACTATTATAATGTCTTTTTTGTCATCTGAAATTCTCCCTCCTCCTTCCACCTCACTTTCTCCAGGTTCTGCACCATTCCAAAAGCTTAACAGTAGTAACAATCTAATTTGAAATAAGGTGATATTATACTTATCAGTGATCTATTTCTTTTTTCCTAAGAATAAATCATCCTTGAAAAATTTCCTTAACCTGGTATAATAAAGTTGTGCTATATCACCTTATCTTCCCATATATGTACTCATTAGTTATTCAATCAACAAATTAACACTCATTAAGCACATATTCTGTATCAGACACTGTGCTGCACACTGGGGGATACAGAAATAAACTGTGAACTTGAGGACAGAGAAATTTGTCAGAAACATCATGTCCTTTAAAGAAACAAATACAAGTATGCTACAGGCTAAATTACGTCCCCTCAAAGTTGATATGTTAAAGTCCTAACTCCCAGTACCTCAGAACATGACTGTATTTGGGGATACGGTGCTTAAAGAAATAATTAAAGTAAAAAAGTTGTTGCATGGCTTCAAACTACTGTACCTAAAACCGTATCTATATTGATAAAAGAGGCTTCTTTTCAGTCACCCTAATCCAATCATGGGATATTGTCCAGAAGAATGGGTGAGTTACTCCAATGTACTTTTCTCTTAATCACACGGATGTTTATATTTTCCTATAAGAATATTCAGTAATTGTAGTGAACTAGAAGATCACACATATTTAAATGCTGATTGAAGAGAAAGAACCAACTTCAGGAAATTTTAAGATGTAAGCAAATGTTTTTAAAAACTATCACTTGAGAGTCGATCACTTATTTAAGAGTACAAGTATTCAATATTTTCAAAAATTCATTTTTAAGTGTAGTTAAAGTCTTTACTATCACAAAAGCAAATTTTTTTAATAATCCACAAATGTTAAAATGTATGTTTTGTATAAATATTATTTGGCACATGATAGATAACGATGACTAATCAGACAATTTCAAAGGTATTTTCATGTGTTTGTGTTTTAAAATAATTAATGTAAGTTGTTTAGTATACCTTTCAACCCATACATTAATGATCATTAATAGCATTATACTTGGTGTGCTTAGGACAGAATATTACATGCACCTTTCATGATAATAATACATGCTTCCTTAAACTACAATTTTAAGTTGACTTTAGCAGGGTTCCCCCACTGTTAAATAGACAATAAAAACATTTAATGTTTTAAGGCTTTATATGGGCTAAAATCCCATTTACTGCATTTTAACAACAGAACTTTTGAAGAAAAACTTAAGACTCTGCAGCTCAGAGTCTCTTGGAATTGCTCCTACACTTATCTGATTCACAGTCTTGGCCAAATTCCTGAATAGGTTCAGCATATAACAAGTCACACCTACACAATGCCTACGCAAATGATGTAACACTGACAAGCAAGTATGTTCACATCCTAGGGAGAAAAAAAGCCACCTCCTTAATATTTCTTTGGTTGATTAACTACATAAAGATCACTATTTTGTATTTTAATATTAGGAATTAAAAGGTTTCAATGATACTCTTCTTAAAACTAAATCCCAGCACAGACACAGCTGAGATTTCCCTGAATTTAAGGACTACATTGACAACTTTTCAGCATGTTGCTATATTTAACATGAAGATGTTACTGAATATATTTCATTATGTTATACAGTATTTTCTTTACAAAAACCCATGAGAGAAATTTCTCTGGTCTGTTTAATCTGTTTCCACCTTTAAAATACTGTCAATTATAATACACTCAAATATATTAGCTTCTTTATAATGGCTGCTGGAAAACTTAAGTCTTAATTTTTGACCTACTAGAAAAAGACTTACAGACCCTTATGTCATGCTTTTGTGAACAGAGTGTACTCCTGGCTTCATCTAATCTTTCCTGCTCTGCGTTTTCTGTTTCCATCATCTTCACTACTTATTTTTAATTTTATTTAGTATTCATCTATGAAAGCCTTAAATCCTTTCTGGAACAAAGCTGGAGATAAACAAAAGCATGTATGAGTAAATACATACACCAAAAGACAAAGTAGGTAATTTTAATAGCTTGAAATGTTTGCCTGGTGATATTTTATTTAAGTGAAATATTTAAGCATTTATACATCTGGAATATAAAACAACTTCGTCTCTGTTCTTCTAAAATTAACACCATAAAAATAGCTATAAAGTGCAAAATAGTTAAAAGAATATTGCACTTTTAGAAACTCTAAAATAAAATTGTATATAATATACATGCCTACTCTAGAGATCAGTTCTACAAACACTCCCCACCGACATCATGATCACCACCACCACCACCACCACCAATCTATTAACAGTTCCTTCTAGTTTTTCTCTCCTCAGAACACTGTTCAAGTCCCATCTCCTTGTCTTATATATCTCCTGTACCAATTCACTGCCAAGCCATAATTCATCTCAGTTTGTCCTTTTTGTGCCCTAAAAATGTTTCTTTATATTTCACTTTATATTCTATAATGCATAAATATTAGGTTTCTTTAAGATGACATCTATTTTATAGTCACTAATACTGCTTATACAACTGTTGGTGAACACACCGAGCATTCAGTAAATGTCTTTCCTTGGGAGGCTAAAGTGGCAAGATCACTTAAGGCTAGGAGTTCAAGACCAGCCTGAGCAACACAGCAAAACCTTGTGTCCAGATTTTTTTTTTAATTAGCTGGGTGTGGTGGTGCATGCCTGTAGGAACAGCTCCTTGGGAAGCTGGGGATGGAGGATCACTTGAGCCCAGGACTTCAAGGCTACCGTGAACTACAATCATGCCACTGCACTACAGCCTAGCTGACAGAGCAAGACCCCATCTCTAAAACCCAATAAAATAATAAAATAAAAATGTATTTATTTTAAAATGTTCCAGAGCACTATAAATAATCTATGTTCAACTGCCTTATTTTCCCCCTTTAAAACTAAATCTCAGCCACTTGAAATTAGTAGTTTCTCTTCATCTTTCTCCCCTTAAATTGTGGTTGGTGCTGTTTTTCTCAAGGCTGTTACTATGTGTATGTAATATTTTTCATGTATTAGATGTTAGGTATATAAAGGTTAGGAACCAGACCTATACACTTCTTTTCTAAAACCATGTTATTAAGTGATTAATAAACAACTTTAGTAATGACTATAATAGTTAATCTTACCCAATTTTGCTTTCTGCCTTGAAATGTAAGCTCTCTGAAGACTTAAATTTGACACAAACCACATATCATCCAGTAACTACCCTCGTTCTACTTTACACACCCTTGTTCTACTTTATTTTAACAGATGATAGACGAATTCATACATGAATTAAGATATAAATTCTGATTTCTGTGACACAGCTAGGAAATGTAGATTAAATTACCAGGAGAGAACAAGCTGTATTCATGCCAGCATGTGAGCAAGGAGACAGGAATACCATTTTTTACAAAAATCAAGCTACTTTGATTTAGGCAGCTAATAGAGTATGCTGTATTTTTCCCTAGAAAAATCAGTAAGCCTAGGGAATTGGAAAACCTTGATTGTTATAGAGAAGTACAAAGAAATGGTAATAAAAGTACAACAGAAATGAAAGGAATAAAATTAAAGAATTACCTTTGTGTGCATCCTTTCAGAAGTTTAGAAACAAATCATTAATCAGATTTCTACGTGTGTGTTCACTTTTTTTTCGCTAAATGTTTAGAAGAGAAACAAATAGGGAAAAAAAGTATTCATTACCTTTCCAAATGACCCCTGACCAAGAACCTTGAGCAACTCAAACTGTGCAGGATCTGCTTTCTCATAGCCTTCTTTAACATGATGAGTAATAGGGATTTCTTTAACAACTCCTTCATCCTGTAAAAAGAAATCCAAACAATATTTGAATCCATTTTCAACATCTTCTGATTAGTTCCATTTAAAATCAGAAGTCATAATAGGAATAATATACCCAACTTCCTCAATGTAGCAGAGAGTTTTATGGGCTACCAGTATCCTTATTTCCTTGTTTTCTAACACATACAGCACATACAGATGCACTACCACCACCTTCCCTACTACATAATTTCATGTAAATAAAATGTAAAAAGAAATCTATGCTTCAGCTTTCCCTTCCAGCTTGGAAGCAATATAATAAAATTATTAACAACAGTCTCAAGACCCTTCACTGGACTGTGACTAATGAGGTAGAGGCAGGAAAAGTCAAGAAAAAACCTTGTAAATTGTGGGGCATGACCAAAAAACGTGACCTCAAGAGCTCTTTTAAATAGTATTTCACTATACTATTTTAAATGTTTAAATGGTCAACTAACCACATCAATGACAAAGAACCTGGCATAGACCAACAAAATCTGCACAGCCCAAACAAATGTTTCCAGGCTATGTCCCATTTACTGAAATTTTATATATAAATTATATGCCAGATTTCGTACCACCTGGGTGAAGCAGAAAGGATGCCACCCAGTGAGTGGTTCTTCCCCTTGATGCAGGACTCCACTCAGCTGTGATGACTACATTCAAGTGAGCTGTAATTAATTCCAGTCCCTAGAGAAGCACAATAGCTAAGATGACAGATGTATATCACAAAATAACAGAGTTGGAAGGGATATCTTATCCAACTCTCTGACTGTATAAAGAAGAAAACTAAGACTCACAGAATTTAAGTTTACATGACTACTTAATCACAATGTCTATAAATCTTGGTAGCATTCCATTAGAGCATACTAATTTTAGCCTGGATGCCAACAATGTTCTCAATCTATTCACTCTTCAATTAACTGATTAGTCAATGGTGATTGTAGCCAAAGTGAACAAGAGCATGGTCCCAAATGAGCGAGACTTCATGGCAGCTAAAATAAGGTCCATGGAATATAGGTAGTCAGACATTCACTATCTCAAGAGGGGCACCTAGGCAAAGAAATTTTAATTGTAGGTGTCAGGAACCACTAGCAAATCAACAAGAAATGACGAATAACTGATTCTGAGAGTTTATCATGTGTTTCTTACACATCAAAATAGTATTCCACCAGACCCTTTTAAATAGTGATGGCAATTTATAAATGTTTTCTGAAAACAAAAATTAAATTAAAATCAATCTGCTATGGAAGTGAATTTCCCTGTTTGAAAGGGTCCCTGTTTTAAAAAGTCAACAACTTTTTTTAATGCAAATATGTATGCTTTGTAGCTGACATCTGCGGACTATATTAAAGTATAATATACCTGTATGTGCCTATAAGCTAAGAAACCTTAGCTAAATCACAAACCACTCTCTCCTTCAGTTTTCTCACATGACAAAGGGGTTTTGTTACATGGGTCTCTAAGGTCCCCTCAGTGTCTGTGACTCTATATTGAACACAATATAATATTTTTTATGTTCAAGAAGGTACTTCAGGTCCCTGCTTATGTTTAGATTATCACTATAAGCATGGATCATAATGGCATCAGTTTTTTTATAAGTGTTCAGAGTTAGGAAACGAATTGTACTCTAGTTAGTTTCACCAAACCTAAGCAGGTTTTCCAAATGAAAATGTTTGTCCAATGCCCTTTTACCTTTTATTAATAATCCACACATGCCAATTCTCTAAAATGCAACGTCTTTCAATTTTCATCAGCAGTACCCTAAAAAGTTCCCAATATGAAAATGCAACTAGATGAGAAAAATCACTTTTCCCAGGAGACAGCCAACATAAAATGTTACACTGTATTCTAACAACTAATTACTGTGTCTTTCTTTCCCACTGGACTGTGGGCTTCTTAAATTCAGGTATTATACCACATTGATCTCTTTATTCCTAATGCTTAGCACAATACTTTTTTGATCTCATGAGAGCAGAGAAAGACAAAGAAATCTGCTCAATGTTATAAAAGAAACAGGAAAAAATACATACTTTTTAAAAGGAAGATAGTGTTTACCACCAACAAATAGGGCAACTGTGAGATGATGGATGTTAATTTGCTTAACAATAATAATAATTTTACAATGTATGTGAAAACACCCCATTGTACACCTTAAATATATACAATAGAAAAGAAAGATTTTAAAGGTAAAATTAATAAGAAATCTCAAAATTATTCTTAAATACAGTCTACAAAACAAAATATATATATACCCACAATTTCTTTTTTTAAATATATAAAGGAAACAAGGAAACAGGAGATTCTGGCTAATGAAATTGTGTCAGCTTTGAATATAACTAACTTTGTGATAACGATATTTCTAAATAAAACAAGCAAATCTTCCCATACACTGTGAAGAATATAAACTTTTTCCATATTATCCACTGTCAGTATTTTTATTACACTGTGCTGAGTATGTGTTGTACTCAACACAAATAAAGGATACAATAACCCCTGAATATTAACTTAATGCTTGGCCATTTGCCTTTTTAAATAAAGACATATGTTCCTAGGACAACAACTACTACATATTATATCCCTGAATTATGACTACTGTGCCTTCACACAGACAATTTGTAATGCCCTGGTTGCCCATAAGAATCACCTGTAGCAGAAATATTTATTTACTACACTTGTTTGGGTCCCACCCTCAGAGATTGTGGTTCAGTAGAACTATAGGAGGACGTAAGCATGTGTATTTTTTAAGCCTCCCAAGTTGATTCAGACACATGGCCAGGATTGAAAAACAATATTTGGGTGCTTCTAAGATTCATAGTTATATAGATACATAATAGATATACACACAAATAAATACACATATGTGCATACATGTGTGCACATACACATATACACATATGTGTATGTGTTTATATATAGTGACTTATTACTTTTATCATTTCTATGCCAATAGCTCTTTTTTACTCTCAAAGTATGTGATACCCTCCTGTGTCACCATTTCCAATACTTATTCTGTCTTACTCCATCTGCTCCCTGCCCCATTCTTGTCTATTGCCTAAAATTTCTCAGCCATCCTGAGGCTATGTTTATTGATTTTTTACTATTATAATGTCCTTTTTTGTCAACTGAAACTCTCTTTCTTCCCTCCACCTCCCTTTCTTCAGGTTCTGCACCATTCCAAAAGCTTGACAGTAACAACAATCTAGCCTGAAATAGGTGGTAATGTACTTACAAGTGATTTATTTCTTTTTTCCTAAGAATAAATCATCCTTGAAAAATCTCCCTATCCTGATATGATAAAGTTGTGCTATATCACCTTATCTTCCCATATATACACTCTTATTATTCACCCAGCAAATCAACATTCGTTAAGCACATACCCTATTATCAGACACTGTGCTGCACACTGGGGATACAGAAATAAACTGTGAATTTGAGGATAGAGAACTTTGTCAGAAACATCACATCCATCAAAGAAACAAAAAGCTACAAGTATGCTATGGGCTAAATTATGTCCCCTAAAAGTTAATATATTAAAGTCCTAACTCCCAATACCTCAGAACATGACTGTATTTAGGGATAGGACCCTTAAGGAAGTAATTAAGGTAAAATGAGGCCATATGGGTGGGTTCTAATCCAATATGACTGACATCCTTATAAGAGGAGGAAATCAGAATACCCACACCCACAGAGGAATGACCACGTAAAGGCACAGGGAGAAGACTCATCTATAAGCTAAGGAGAGACGATTCAGAAAAACCAACCCCGCCAACACCTTGATCTCAATCTTACAGAATGCAGCATCTTGGGAAAATAAATTTCTGCTGTTAAAGCCACCCATCTGTGGTTATTTGGTTAGGGTAGCCCTAGCAAACCTACACACGGTACATAATCTTAGTTGATCTTTGAAAACAATGTTGCTACTGTGAAATGAAGATTTAATAATCTCCAAATAAGGACCCCTAGTCTTTCTATATCAAATAACAAATCTGAATCTGAGGCCAGGAAGACTATGAATTAGGTTTTATTATTTTTTCGCAACCATAAAGTAATCAGTGATATATAGAAGAAGTATGAAGGCTCAACCACAACCAAAATAGTATGCTCTGACCTCTATAATCTGTGATCATCTTTTTAATCCAGAGGGCCAACAGTGCTGTAACACTGGGAAAACACACTGTTAAAGTACAAAATGAACTGTCAAATCTACTATTGCTCCATTCATTTGATAACTGATTTGTTTAGGAAGATGAAATCACCTGTTAATTGAAAAGAGAAAAAGCTGATGACAACCTAATAGCAATACACTATAGCTCAATTACAACAGTTTTCATATGACTGTGGAACTAACCTCCAGAAAACAAATCAAAAGAAGTATTTTTAAAGCCTGAACTTGTTCATTTTTATTTAATAATAAAACATTCATCTATTCAAACATCTGCTTTATTTGTAGGTACACAGGCCAGTTTGCTGAAAAGATCACCCTAAAAATCCAAGAATCATTTAGTTGTGGATTTGTTGAAACATATATGCAAAGACCCAGAAGAGCAGCTTGATATACCCTTCTCATTCACTGAATAATATCGGGTCACTGAAAACCATGTCAAATATTAGCAAACTTTGAAAGAAAGCTAAGGGTAATATCAATATAAATGCCAAAATGCCACGAGGATGAACTAAGCACATCAAAATTATGTACACAATGGAAGGTATCTGCAGAAGACTTAGGTTTGTAAAAGTTTGCATTGATGACTGAAAACCAAAGAATGCTGGCAAACTAGTTCCCACTTGGTTTGGTTTATTCTACTTACGAGGGTCAGCTCCTTAGTTCCCTCATCTACAAATTGGCAATAATACCTACTCTACTTCAGATCTCAGTGATACGGATCAACTGAGAACTCTGAAACCCACAAAACATCCATAAAAATTGAAGTTACTGAACTTATTTGTACAGATTTTCCTGGACTTATGACAGTGTTGTCCCAATAAACCTATTGTAAGTTGAAAATGCACTTTCAACTTACAGTGAGTTTATCCAAACATAATCCTATTTTAAGTTGAGGAACACAATGAATATCACTTTTGCATCACTATAAAGTTGAAACTCATAAGTTGAACCATCCTGAGTCAGAGACCCTCTGTACCACTTATCTTTGCATACCTGATGGTGCAGCATAACTCCACTTTATAGTGGCTAACCAACATTTTTTAGTTGAACAATAATTATTCATCTGAGAGTTTTGCATATCTATAGGACAAGGGTTCCACTTTTTTAAGTAACTGAATAGAAATTAGAAGTAAACACCAGCATTGCAAGAGAAAAAATACTGAAGCATAGTAAGGCTAAATGTGCATCAGAATAGAAAGACAAATAGAGGAAAAAAATATACACCATACAGGAAGCAGGCATTCTCAGCTTGAAATAGTTCCTACCCGTGGTTCCACTGAGTCTAAGTAAAACACACTTGTAAAAAAGTATTTTTGAAATAATTCTTAAGAGATATATGCCAAGAATAGTTTTTAAAATAAGAAATTCACGGCTTAAAACTATCAGGATATCAGATTTGTTTTTCAAAATATACATTTTCAGATAACTATGACACTTATATCTATGCATAATAAAAATATAAATCACTTTAGAGACTAAACATGTTGCTGACCTTGCACTAATGTAATCAACAAAGAATCTAATTGCTAACTGAATCTTCTTTGAAATTTTAAAGATATTGATAGCATTAAAAATATGTATTTTATTTCAGGAAAAACAGATACTGGGTAGAGTTTAAAAAAAAAATACAAATGGATCATAAACTACCAAATATAAGACAGCTATGCTTATTTTGACAACAAATAAAAAATTAACTCATGTCAGCCAACTACTAAAGGACACAAATCATAACATACTTTTTCTAACCTTGACATTGAAAGAAGCAGGAGACTAGGTGGTGAAATGTGATATTAGATATAGTTTACCAGCGGCCTGTTACCAAATACTTACCATCACAGAGCAGTCTCTACAATCCTACACTATTTTAAAATGGTTTTTAAAAAAAAAAAAAAAAAAAAAAAAAAAGGCCAAACCAAAAAAAAAAAAAAAAAAACACGGCAATCACAAAGAAAAAAAAAATCCTAGCTATATATTTAAAAATTTTAAGGGATAAATATATATGGTGTTTTTAATCACTCATATAGTTTTATCAACACAAATTGAGTACTTTAACCATCACACACCCAAAGTACATGGTTTCAAGTCCAGATAACTCAGGCCACAAACTAAATCAAATCCTTGGAAGTGATTCTAGGTCCTTTACTCTCCAAAATTTCACACTCTACCTTTTAGCCACTGAAGTTGATTGCATAAGGTAGATCATATAAGTAACTAGCACTGTATACTTTTACTGCCTTTCCACTGAAAACTGAATTTCCTGACTTATCTTCTGTTAAAATTATAAAGGTAAATATTTGCCAATCATCCTGTGTATGTGTCCTTGAGTTTATGCACCACACACACTGTTCCCCTGTGGTGTGAGACATGATGTCCTTGTGAATTTACTAATGCTAAAATATAATAAGCAGCCTTCTCCACTGTCTTTAATAGTTCCTTATACTCCTTTATCTTTTATAAACTGGCAACATTAATATTACTATGCCTATTAGTCCATATGATCTGTAGACAAATCTCTAGATAATGGTTTTGATAGTTTACATTTAATTATACACAAAATTACAATATATTATTAATATTAAGTAAAATGCAAAAGCTACAAAGACAACATTGCATCTCTCATCTTGTCAATCAAAATTAAAAGTGTTGTTACATGGTTACTATCTGCAGAAATAGTTACATAGAACATTTCAAAGGATAGTTTTAGACAAACCCAATTTAAATCCTTCTGCTGGTTTCTACTGAGCTAATTCCAATTATGAACAAGTTTTGGTGGAGGGGTCATCAAAGTTGATTTCATCCACAACCAAACAAAAAAAGGATAATGTTCTCCTTATCTTCTACTTCTTCGGGTCTACACAACATATCTGACCGAAAAGGAAGCACACTGCCCTAAGTCTTGATTCCGCTACTAGCTAGTTTTATCACCTAGTATAAATCACAGACTCTCCAGGTTTCATACAATGAAGTATTACATAATATCTCTGAGGTTCTTCCCAGCTTAAAAAATCTGTAACTCTATGAAACTATCTATAGAAATAACAACCATGAAATAACAACACAAATGGAGATGCTGATTTAGTCAGACTCTCCCTAAAAGTCTTAAGAATACTCTCTGTAAAACTAGATCTTGTAAAATAAGACTCTAGTATATAGGCATTACATAGAATGGTCCAATGGCTAAGCAGTCTTTAAAACTAGTTAGAAACTTCTGAAATAATTTACATGTAATCCTTTCTAAAAGCCAGGAAATGGATTTTAAATGATTTCAAGTTATGCTTATATAGTTCAGTATTTCCAAGTCAGATATCCTTTCTACCCTGAGGTTGAAGATAATCTTCTCAAAGGATTCTATATTTAAGTATAATAATTCAGTTACTCATACACTGGCAAGTGAAAATTTTATCCATTACACTTAAAAATTCAATAGCATGTAAATTATGTCTCAATAAAGCTGTTTATTTTAAAAAATGCATGCATAAGTATTTCTGTCAGGAAAACCTGTCCTATATTTTAAACTGCAGTTGAGTTATTAATAATTCCATTTGCCTATTACCAACTTACCTGAATATGTTTGTTTGATAGGAGCTTTTCTCCTTTCCCTTTATTCTTTTTCCTTATATGCTAAAAATGAGGCTTAATAAATTAACATAAATACTTACATGACAAGAATCTGCTTCTCCCTCTTCCATTGGCTCATCAACCATTTTAAGACCATTTACCTGAAAAACATTGTTCAAAAATTGAGGTTCAAGAGTATTAAAACAAGAGTGATAACTAAGAAAAATATAACCCTAGGCATTTCCTTCCACAATCTAACAAGATCCACACTTACTGAAAAACAAAAGGACAAAGGACACATAGAAGTACTTAGAAAAGGAACACTATTAACATGGTTCCCAGATTCTCCTTGAGAAACTTTGATTTTCAGAGCTTTATGCTTAATTTCATATTGTTTACAGATCTGCAATAACAGATAACTATACACTAAGTATATAACCTATGTACTTTCATTAAATTGTCCCCAACCAAGTATTTATGAAAGGAAAAAAAAAGCCACAGAAATCTACCTACCATGGGGGTATATTCAAAGCAAATTATAATAAGAAGAGTTATATATAATTGCACTGTTGTGAATTCCTCTTTCATTCAGTTAATTAAACATCATGAGATACTATAAAGAAGAAAGAATAAACTATAGGAGAAAGATATAAGTAATCATGGAAACAAAATAATTCAACATGCAGAGCTCAGTAGGTAATACTACTCACTTTTTAACCACTAATTCAAGAAACAGTAAAGTAGAGGACTTAGATCAAGGTTCTACAAACTATAACCCATGAGCTAAATCTGACCTCCTGTCCGTTTCTGTAAAACTTTTACTAGAACACAGCCAGATCCATTTTTTTCCATCTTATCTATGGCTGCTTTTGCACTACAACAGCAGAGTTGACAAGTTGTGACAGAGACCCTATGCCTGCAAAGCTTAAAATATTTCCTATCTGCACCCTTACAATCTGCCAAACACTGACCTGAGATGTTTGAAAATTAGGTAACAGGAAGACGACCTAGATAAAAAGGATTTTTACCACTGCCTATTTGTAAGTCAACAGAAAAAAAAATTAAAAAGTAAATTAGAGTATCTTGTGACAGTCAAAATGAAATAAGCTCATAAGCCTATCTCTCCCCTGATTATAAACTAAAATCCTTATATAGAATACAAAAAGAAACTACCTAAGAATTCCTAAAATGAAACAATAACAAATTAATTAGGGAAAATCAAAATTTGAAAACTAACTCTGATGAATTCCCTAGGTTTATTTTCCACCTTTATCTCCCGAATTTGACCCGAGGAGAGAATAAGTCACAAGATTATACAGTAGACATCAACAAAAATTCCAAGGAAAATCCCATTTTCTATACAAAGGACCAGGAAAAGACGTACTTTTGAGCCTGTAAACATAAGGAGAATCCAGGATTCTCCATGTACACACTTTTTCTTTTTTGAGGCTGAGCCCAACTCCAAGGCAAGCCCTGATCAACAGAAAATCCATCTTTTTGGCCAGAGGAAGCAGGAAAAGAGGTCCCTATTATAAGAAAAATGTGAGGGTAATCCCTGTTAATTTTTTTTTTTCACTCTCTTCTTTACTTCATCCAAAAGGCAGCTCCAATAGTGTAAAGTTATATTACAGCATAAAAGGCTAAGACTCTGAGAGAAACTCATATTTCTGGCCAGCAGAACAGAATAAAGGGCCCATGGGAATTGAAGAATCTGAAAGAAATCAGAGACGACAGAATGAAGACAGCAGATCCCTAACTCTGTGTATGAACCAACACAAGTCCTGGTCACAACAACAAACTGTATGTGTGCAGAAAAGCCTAAAGAAACATAACAAAGTCTTTGAGTACTGAACTACAATACCGATAATTGCTCGTCTCAGACTAACCACTGAATTAGCACATCCAATGAGTGGCACATGCAGAGTGCTGACCCAAACTCTCCGAAAACTGAATTAACATTGGAACCATTATCCAGAGAGGACAAGACATAACTTTGGAGTCAACCTAACTAGGTAGACTGCCTGCTGAAACAAACAAACAAATCATCAACAAGTATCAACTCCAAGATGGCTCCAAAGTTGAACTATCTGACAAGAATCTTAAAGCAGCTATTATAACTATGCTTTTCTGGATAAAAATAAACACACCTGAATGAAATGATAAAAGGTTCTCAGCAGAGAAATAAAAACTATAAAAAAAAAGTAATTCTAGAACTAAAAATCATAATATATGAAAAATTTTAAAAATAATGGATAGGCTCAATAAAAGAATGGAGGTGGCTGAGGAAATAAAGTTTAAGACAGATTAACAGATGTCATCCAATATGAAGACAGTGAAAATGATGAAAAATAAACAGAGCCTCAGAGACATATGAAACACTATCAGACATTCTAAAATCCATGTCATTAACATCCCATAAAATAACAGAGTAATACTGAAAAACTCACTTAACAAAATAAAGCCAATCCCATTCATATGAAATAATGAAAACAGGGAAATGTATAGAGACAGAAAGCAGACTAATGTTTGGTTAGGGGTGAGGTATGTGGAGACACAGGTCATAGCTAAAGGGTACAATGTTCCTTTTTGATGTGATGAACTTTTAAAATTCACTGTTGTGATAGTTGTATATATTTGTGAATATAATAAAAAGTATTGGACTGTATATTTTAAATGAGTGAATTATATGCTATGTGAATTTTATCTCACTAAAGCTGTATTTTCAAGATAAATAATGGCTGAACATTTTCCAAATTTGGAAAAAAAAATACAGTTTCAAGAAGGTCAGTAAACCCCAAATAGAATAAAATTAAAGAAATCCACCCCAAGACACGTCTTAAGTAAACTACTTTAAACCAAAGGAAAAATTGGTAAAAAATATTGAAAGGAGTGAGAGAAAAACCACACATTACACAAAGGGGAACACCAAACTGAAAGACTGCAGATTTCTCATAAGAAATCATGGAGACCAGAAAACAGAGAACATTAACCTGAAATCATTGGAAACATATTAAGACACAAATCTGTACATACATTTTTACAGCAGCTTTATCATTGTCATAAATCAGAAACAATCAAGATGGTCTTCAACTGATGAGTGGATAAATAGAATACTACTTTTTACTCATCAATAAAAAGAAGAGAACTGTTGATACTTGTAACAACATCGATGAATCTTAAAAGCATTTCTGCTAACTGAAAGAAGACAAATCCAAAAGGCTAAATATTATATAACTTCATGTATAAGATACTTTGAATAAAGCAAAACTGTAGGGAAAGAATTAAGATAATTGGTTCAACTGGTTGGGGGTAAAGGAAGATATCACTCAGCAATTAAAAAGAATAATATATTGATACATTCAACAACATGGATGAATCCCAAACACATTGTAAAGAAAAGGAGCAAGATTCAAAAGGCTACATTCCGTAGGATTCCATTTATATCTTATTCTGGAAAAGGTAAAACTAAAAGGAAAGGAGAAGAAATTAGTGGGTGCAAGGAGTTAGGGATAGGGGAGAGGCTGACTACAAAGAGGCATCACATGGGAAGAGTGTGTGTATGTGTGTGTGTGTGCTGGGGAGGGTGGGTTATCGAACTACTCTTTATCTGGATTGTGGTGATGGTTACACAACTCTATACATTTTTTAATCTCAGAACTCTACATGAAAAAGAGCGAATTTTACTATATGAAAAATTAGAAACCAATTTATTAAAAAGTAAATTAGCATTATTTACTCAACTAGCATCTTTATTCTAAAAAAAATCCCATTGAAAACCAGCAATGGTCAATAAAGTCAGTAATGGTGTCTACTTTGCTAACAGATCCATCAGTCATTATCTTATTTGATCTCTCTGCAGCATGTCACAGGTGACCACTCTCCTATTTGAGTCTTTAGCTTCTGTAACACCATACACTCATTTTATTTTACTCCAATTTCCTTTGCTGCTTTTTTTCAATACCCTGGAAACACTGTAATTCCTCAGGAAATGGACTAGGATCACCTTCGCATCCCACTCCACATTCTTTGCCCAGGCAGCTAATTTACTAACATGATTCACGTTTACTCAGTGACTAACTCTCAGTTCCTGATCCATATATCCAACTGCATATTTGACATTTCCACATGTTCATCTCAGATGTCTCTCAAAAATAACCAATACAAAAAGGAATTCTTGACCCCTGCTTCATATCTGCTCTTTCTTCAGGGTTTCCCATTTCATTAAATGATAACACCATCTACCACCTTAGTTCAACAAAACAGATTATGTGAGATTAAAAAAAAAAAAAAAAAAAAAAAAACAAAAAACTGTGACAGATTCATCATAAGCATATAGAAAGAAGAGCATTCAGAAAAACAGTGCAGAAATCAATATTAAGACAGAATTGTCATAATTAAATTTTTGCCATAAAATGACTTTCAGAATTATCCATAGAAAAAAGGATTATGCATAGAAAGAGGATTATCCATAAAAAAAGAAAAATATTGCTTTCCTCTGTTACCTTAGTTACTGGTTACTTCCTATTCATACCATCTTATGACTAATTTATCATGAAGCTGTGGGTCTGAAGGAACTAGAAATAAAATGAATGTGAATGAGTCAAGAAGATCACTCTATCCTGGAAATTATTTCAGTCAGAAATGGCCTTTAGAAACAGAACACTCCATTACTCCCATCTCATCTACCCTCAAGGTACCAGGTTTTCAGTATAAGAACATTCATCCTACGGAGAACCACACTGGATATTCATTGATATTTACTAAAATTTAAATCATTTTCATCCACATAAAAACAAAAATAATTTCTGAATTCTCTGGGACAATAAATCTTTATTTCAAAAATAAAATTTGTAATTTAAAAAGATAAGCAGACATGCTGCTTTCCCCTTTAGTGCCAAATGGTAAGAAAAAAAATCTACATATGATTCTGGAATGTTTACCAGCAATAATAAAGGTAGTAATAGTTTACTCACATATTTCAAAATCCGAGTGAACAGACTCTCATACCAGGGCTTAGAGAATAATACTTTAAATATTATTTTCACATTTTATCAGAAAAGACTTAAATCACTTCCAAGTATGCTGGACAAACAGAAATACTAAACTGAGTTGCTGTACTCATCTGATCTCAGAAAATCACATAGCAGTTCGAATCTATTGCTTTCTTACTACTATTGATCAAAGCAACTCATCAAGGAAAACTGAACTGAGAAATTAAAAAAAAAAAAATCCCTTTCAGATCCTTGGAATTGGAGGTGGTATGGGATAGTGAACATATGAATACATATAGTTTAGTAAAAGAGTTTACTGTTATCTATGATACATAAACCTGTTCCTTAGTGTTACACAAAAGGAGGAATTTAACAGAGCTAATAGCTTGGTGCTGGAAGATATATTGAAACTTAGAAGTAGGTCCACATCTAACTAGACTCGGGAAGGGGAACATCACACACCGGGGCCTATCATGGGGAGGGGGGCGGGGGGAGGGATTGCATTGGGAGTTATACCTGATGTAAATGACGAGTTGATGGGTGCAGCACACCAACAAGGCACAAGTATACATATGTAACAAACCTGCACGTTATGCACATGTACCCTACAACTTACAGTATAATAATAATAAATAAATTTAAAAAAAAAAAAAAAAAAAAAAAGAAGTAGGTCCACATCTAACTAGAATAAAATCTACTTTTTCCTTATTTGTGTGCACCTCTGAAGAATAAAGTAGAGAGGTACACCTTTCTGAAGAAGATAGTAGAGAGATACACAAATAAGAACTAGACAGAAAGCGAGAATAAATATAGGTGATGTAAATGATTAACAAAACATACACAGGACAGCAGTTTCCACAATACATTTAACCGGATTATATATTTTCAGGTATTCTCCAGGATCTCCAAAATCAACCTATTAAAAAAAAATATTGGCCAGGCACAGTGGCTCATGCCTGTAATCCCAGCACTTTGGGAGACTAAAGCAGGTGGATCACCTGAGATGAGGAGTTCGAGATCAGTCCAGCCAACATGGTGAAACCCATCTCTACTAAAAATATAAAAATTTAGCTGTACGCAGTGGCACACGCCTGTAATCCCAGCTACATGGGAGACTGAGGCACAACTGCTTGAACCCAGGAGGTGGAGGTTTCAGTGAGCCGAGATCGTGCCACAACACTCCAGCTTGGATGGCACAGTGAGAATCCTTCTAAAAGAAAAAACAAAAACAACAGCAACAAAAAAAACACCACTATAGTTATTTAGTACCTAATGTTAAAAATATACTTAAGAAGGTGACATTCTAAAGAAAATGTATCTCTCAAATAAGCTTTACATTTTACATATTAGTCACTGATAGCTTTTGTAAAGAAGAGTTCTTCTATTCAATTTTTTCACTTTATTTAAATAACATAAGTAAATTAGAGCTAAACATAAAGATGGGTCCATATCTACCTAAAATAAAGATCTGGCTGGGCATAGTGGCTCACGTCTGTAATCCCAACACTTTGGGGGGCCGAGGCAGGTGGATCACCTGAGGTCAGGAGTTCGAGACCAACCTGGCCAACATAGTGAAACCCCATCTCTACTAAAAATGCAAAAATTAGCCAGGTGTGGCAGTGTGCACTTGTAATCCCAGCTACTGGGGAGGCTAAGGCAGGAGAATAGGAGAATTGCTTGAACCCGGGAGGTGGAGGTTGCAGTGAGCCAAGATCACACCACTGCATTCCAACCTGGGCAACAGAGTGAGACTCCAGCTCAAAGGCTAAAAAAAAAAAAAAAAAACAAAACTATGCCTGTATATTAAGCCCAGGACAAAATAAAACAGAGAAAGAAACCTACCAATTGAGCAATGTGCTGGACACTCTAAGATGGGTCCCCATGATCCTCACCTCTTGCTGTTTACGCCCTTCTATAATCCCCATCCCCTTGAATGTGAACATGGCCTATCACTGAATTCCAACCAATAGAATATGGCAAAGGCGATGAGATTTTACATATATGGTTACACTATGTCATATAAGACTCTAGAGGCTCTCCTTGCTGGCTTGATTGAAGTAATTAAGTGACCATGTTGAGACAGTCCACATAACAAGGGACTGTGGCCATCCTCTAGGAACTACAGGCAGCCTCTAGGAGTTGAAAGCAGCCTCCACTCAACACTCAGCAGGAAGCCAGGGACTTCAGTCCTGCAACCACAAGGAAAGGAACTCTACCAAGAATCTGAGGGAGTGTAAAAGTAGATTCTTCCCCCAGTCAAGCCTCTATATAACAATGCAGAACAGCTCAAACCTTGATTACATTTTTGTGGGAATCTAAGCAGAGGACCAAGCTGACCCATGTGTTGATCACAGCTTTGTGAGGCCCTAAGCAGAGGATCTAGTTGAGCCATGCCCAGATTCCTGATCCATAGAAACTGTGAGATAATAAATGTGTCTTGGTAAAGCTGCTAAATTTATGGTAATTTTTTGCAGCACTAGCTAATACAATCAAAAGTGTCAATGACAGAAAATTCTCCCCTGAAACAGACTTTCTAGAGACATATTTTACAGTTTAATTGTTTTAAAACAGATCTTTTCTTATTAAACTCACATATTTGTTCTCATCTGGTAGAAATAAAACTATAAACTATACACCAGTAAGTGACCTAGGACAAATGTTTAAGTGGGGCCAAATTTTTAATTTTAGTTTTAATAAACTTAAAATTGAACAGTTCTATTTTTGTCCTTTAATCCTGCTTTCTGAAAAAATCAATCACTAACTTAAGTACAGTATAGAGAACATAATTTCTTTTTTTTTTTTTTTTAAGTTCTGGGATACATGTGATGAACGTGCAGGTTTGTTACACAAGTATACATGTGCCATGGTAGTTTGCTCCACCTATCAACTCACCATCTAGGTTTTAAGCCCCACATGCATTAGGTATTTGTACTAATGTTCTCCCCGCCCTTTTCCCGCCAACCCCTGACACACCCCAGTGCGTGATGTTCCCCTCCCTGTGTCCACGTGTTCTCATTGTTCAACTCCCACTTATGAGTGAGAACATGCGGTGTTTGGTTTTCTGTCCCTGTGTTAGTTTGCTAAGGATGATGGTTTCCACCTTCATCCATGTCCCTGCAAAGGACATTAACTCATTCTTTTTATGTCTGCATAGTATTTCATGGCGTGTATGTGCCATATTTTCTTTATCCAGTCTATCATTGATGGGCATTTAGGTTAGTTCCAAGTGTTTGCTGCAATAAATAGTGCTGCAACAAACGTGTATTTATATATAGTGTTTACATATAGTGCTGCAATAAATAGTGCTGCAATAAACATTCATGTGCATGTGTCTTTATAGAATGATTTATAATCCTTTGGGTATATACCCAGTAATGGGATTGCTAGGTCAAATGCTATTTCTGGTCCTAGATCCTTGAGGAATCACCACAAGAACATAACTTCATATTCCTTTAACAATCAGGGATATCTTAATATCTTAAGAACTAACCCTCTCAACATGAATTATCAACAGCATGGCTTTGTTGCCATGAAAGATGAAATGCAATCTAAATGCAGAATATATCTTGGAATTTACTTTTTCAAAACAATTCCACCATACATAAGGAGGTGGAGAAATTGGAACTTCTGTGCACTGTTGGTGACAACGTAAAATGGTATAGCTGCTATGAAAACCAGTATAGCAATTCCTTAAAAATTTAAAATAGAATTACCATATGACCTAGCAATCCCACTTCTGGGTATAGAATCAAAACATCAAAAGCAGGGTCTCAAAAAGATATTTGTACACCTATGTTCATAGCAGCATTATTTACAAATAGCCAAAAGGTAAAAGCAACCCAAGTATTTATCGACAGATGATAAGTTAAACAAAATGTGATATATACATACAATGGAATATCATTCGACCTTAAAAAGAAAGGAAATTCTGACGCACGCTGCAACATGAACCATGATGATATTATATGAATTGAAATAATCCAGTCATAAAATGACAAATACTATATGATTCCATTTATATAAGGTATCTAGAATAGTCAAATTCATAGAGATGGAAAGTAGAAAGGTGGTTGCTAGGGCTGGCAGAAAGGGGAGAATGGAAAGCTTTTGTGTAACGTGTAAAGAGTTCCAGTTTTGCAAGATAAAAAGAGTACTGTAGATTGGCTGCACAATAATGTGAATGTATTCAACACTTTTGAACTGTATTCTTTAAAATGGTTAAGATGGTAAATTTTATGTTTCATATATATATATTTACATATATGACAATTTAAAATTGTAATGCTAAAAATAAGATTAGTAATATACCGTATCAGGTAAATTTCTTGTCATGTGCATCTAGACTTAAGGCTTCTTGAGGAATGATGCTGTGTTTCATTCATTAGGCAGGCATAGTATGTCATGAAAACAACAATTCTTCAGTGTCAAGCAGACCAAGATTCAAACTCTAAAGCTCTACTTTTACTGCCTTTGAAAAGTTTATTAAGCTTTCTTAGTTGCGATTTCTTCATCTGTGAAATAAGCAACCTAGGATTGTCAGGATTCATACAATGTTCCTAAAGCAGCTGGCACAGTGTCTGACATGTGCTCAATAAATGCCTGATGGGGGAATATTTTTCTGACAAAAACAGAACACAGAAAAAAACATATAAAAACATTTTAGCTAATAAGTCATCAGAGGTGAATAATGATCCCTGTATAGAGAATAATAAATCTGTGAATCAAAACTTACTGCCATATCATTATCATAATAGTATTGACTCAATAGTTTTAGTTTAGTTTTTTATTTCATTTATTTATTTTTTGAGATAGGATGTCGCTCTGTCGCCCTAGGCTGCAGTGCAGTGGCAGTGCGATCACAGTTCATTGTAACCTTGAACTCCTAGGCTCAAATAATCCTCCTGCCCCAGCTTCCCAAAGCATAGGGATTACAGTCATGAGCCACAGTGCCCAGCCCTAGTTTAGTTTTGATATGTCATACCGTTGTGGAAAGATCACTTTTAAAATTATGATAGAATCACTTTTGGTCAATGTGAAATGAATCTACCAAACCAACCCATAAAGGTACATACATATTCATGAACATAATCCTTGCTTTAAGAAATACAAATTGGAGAGAAATAAAAAAGTATCTTTGTATATTTTTACTATAACACACTTTATCAATTTATCTAACACTCTTTCAAGCAAGACATTTCCAAAAATAAGATTTAGTTGGTTTGTTTTTTTGGATTCACCAGGCGAATTTTAATTTGTACTCTGTCTTTTATACTACCAAATATTTTCAAAGGTTTATTAATATCTATGGTCATTTCCCCAAAACACTTTAATCTTTTTGAACTTTTAAATTATATTATCAACATACTGCTTATGAGAAATCCGATGACAACTACAATAATCATTTTAAATTATCTACTTTGATCCTTTCTGGCTTTCTAATTATACAATATTCCTGTAGTTTGTACCTCAAAAGGTTTGAAATATACCCACCTAATTATTGTCACTGCTTCAGGGAGGACTTAAGGAAGGGCAATTCTGTTTCAAATCAATTTAAAAGAGATGTCTTTTTTTTAAAGAGTCTCAGAATGGGACAAGAGTATAGAGCCTCCGAGCGATTACTTTAGTCAGGTATTTAAATGCAATCATGAGGCTCTGTTGTAAAAGTATTAGCTGATAAAACATATCCATGTTCAAATTAAGGCATAAAACCAAGTCCAAAGTTAAATATGAATGATGTTTGGAGTATTTGCCATTTTGAATTACCTGTCCTTTTGAATGTCAACTCATCTTTATCAAGACTCACGTTACACTTTCCCTTTTTCCTTCCACCTTACCCTACGCAGACTTCTATCAATAAACACTGCGTTACTTGTTAAGTATCTGTTCCATCTCTCTATCAGACTGTAAACTCCTGGAGGAAAGGGATCACATCATATTACTCTTGGTTACCCCAGTACCTAGCATAATATCTGGAACATAATAGACACTGGAAAAATATTTACAAAATGGAATGACTAAAATCTGGGATCTAAATGAATAAAATTTATAAAATAACTTCAATAATAAGTAAAGGCCATTATTTTTCCTTAGATTTTTATTAGTTTTCTTACTAAAAATGTTTAAAACCAACTTTAAAACATAATTTCATGAAGAAGTTACAGTAAGTCATTTTACTTCTCATTTCTGACTCTTAAAAGCTAACAGCAAAGAGGAATTCAGCTTTTTCAAAATCACATTAAAAGATATTGTTTGGGTTAGTCATAAAATTGTTTTCAAGAAAAAAATCTTAGAAATTCTTTGTATTTCATATCTTGCATGGCAATCACATTATGAACCTCAGTATCCATGGGACATTGGTTCCACGACCTCTCGTGGATGCCAAAATCCACAGATGCTCAAGTTTTGTATATAAAATGATGTAGTATTTGCATATAACTATGCACATCCTCCTCTACACTTTAAATTCTATTATTTATCTGTTACATCTCTTCCTCTGTATTTTAAATTATCTCGACTAACAGTTATTTAAATGGCATTTATATTGCTAGATATTACATAGCAATAATATTATCTCTATTAACAGCTATTTACATAGCATTTATATGCTAGCTATTACATAGCCAAGAGTAAGGGGAGCTATGCAAAGCAAGAATATGGCACAAACTGAACTGCCATACATATCGAGGCTCTACTTTCTTGACAGCTTATTTGAGTAGGAGGAAATCAGGTATTATATTTTAGAAAAGCAAAAGAATGGGAAAGATCTATTAGTGAATCTGTGAATAATGCCACAGGAGTATGGAATTAAAACATTAACAACCAAAATATTTCTTAAAATCTTTCTATAAGGCTAAATTTGTTGGTATTTGTGACATAAAATATTGTCCTTCAGTTCAGACATTTCTTTGTGCATTATGGAAAAATGGGTAGATACACAGTTAGTTTTCAGTTATGAAGACAGAAATTGAGAGTAATAACCAAATGAACCCTATCTAGTAACACAACACTTTATACATATTTAATCATAATTTGGTGAGTGCATGCAAAATAATATTTAGAACCAATTAAAACAAATCCAATTATCATCATGGTTTTAAAAAGGACTATTTTTTAAAAATAGTAGTTGTACTACTACTATTACTACTGAGTTACTACTGAGTTACTACTGAGTCACTGAGTAACTACTGTTACTACTGAGTTAAACTAAGTACATCAATATTACATAAACAGTAGAAGGTATTTCCAGAACATTTGAGTTTTTACAACCTTGTTTCAATGACAGAAAAGCAGCTCCCTAGTTTCTATTCAGGCAGGAATTTGTTTACTCTGCTTAGTTGAAATCAGAGCTAATGACTTTATTGGCTTTGAATAGCTCTAAAGTGTTCCCAATGCAAAGGCACTGGCTGTCTGGCCAGTCTCATATGGGCTACAACACATGAATTTGGGAAGTTTACTTTCCAAAAATATAAGTATTCATGTGGTATAAATGAAGTCCCATATATATACAACCTACATACACACATGACATTCTGAGGTAGTAATTCTCACTGTTGTAACCTCTTCAAGATATGAAGTCTATATAATCACATTAAAATACTGCCTTTGGAGTATGAATTAAGTTTAAATTGTCTACTGAGTTATATATCAGGGTTAAAGAAGTACTTTGTCTAGAAAACCTAAATCTTTAGTTATTTTTTGAAAGGAAAAATAACTTTATTATTCTTGACAAACATTATATATAAAGTACAATTGTGTTACTTCTCAAAACAATCATAAACATGTTAATTCACATTTTATATGTGAAGAAACTGATTAACATTTACCTTAAAACATACAGCAAGCTAGTGACAAGATAAAGCAATTCGTTTGTCCCAGTGAGTCACAGTTCCTAAACATCCTACACCATATTACTCTATTCTTTCATCACTTCATAAACAATGGAGAATAAAGGAAAAAATTTAAAATCTAAAATGGGTTTCTATGTGGAAGAAGGTAAAAAATAGACAGCTATTACACAACCTTAGCTTGAGGTCAAATTCTACCTGATATGTGTGGGGGTTTTTCCATTAATAAATTTTTGCTCTCAAAAAACTGCTCAGAGAAAATCACAAGTCAATAGACTATAGAAAACAGAAGCTCAGTGAATACAGAAAATATAGGCTCAGTAAAAGCAGTACCATCCTCCTGAGAAGTGAATACAAAAAAGAAAAAGCAGCCTTACTACAGCTAATCAAGGAAGAATAAAATGTTTCAAAACTCAAGCCACATGTAGAAGCAGATGGTCAAAAAGGAGAAATGTGTATTTGTATATAAATACCTTTAAATAAGATGAAATTCTAATAACTGCATAATTAGATATACTTAAATATCATTATACAATAGTTGATTTTTTTAACTTCCAAGCCTGTTAATCTTCAATAACTCAGGTTGCAGACGTGATATATTTAAAAATAATATTTACTGAGTACTTACAATGGAAAAGACACTCTTCTAAGTGCTTTACATATATTATATGCTACTGTTATCCCCATTTTACAGATAGAGCGACCAAGTAAAGTACAGAGAAGTAACTTGTCCAAGGTCACACAGTAAATAAATAAAGAGCCAGAATTTAAACTCCAGGCATTCTAGCTCTAGGGAACCAGCCCTTATCCTCTATGCTATTCCGAATTTCTAAAGAATCTGAGATGGCTAACCAACTGTTTATATTTCCTTAAGTTTAACAATCAACTTAATTAGCACAATATTCTCAATACAAACCCAACCTACGTTATTCTCATATTTCCTCTTTCACGTAGGAAGGCATGAGGCACTTAGTATCATTAACCAAGGTTAAAGAAAGTAGTTTAAAAATGTTTCTCAAAGAACGAATGTCATTCTCGTCTTAAAACCAAAAGGAATATGCAACTACTATTTGTCAAATTTAAAAACTAAAATAAGTTGTTTTTGAGACAAGGTCTCGCTCTGTAACCCAGGCTGGAGTGCAGTGGCCTAGTCATGGCTCACAGCAGCCTTGACTTCCCAGGCTCAAGTGATCCTCCCACCTCAGCTCCACAAGTAGCTGGGACCACAGGCATGCGCTACCACACTCAGCTAATTTTTTATTCTTTTCAGAGACAGGGTCTCACTATGTTGCCCAGGCTGGTCTCAAACTCCTGGGCTCAAGTATTCCTCTCATGCTGCCTCCCAAACTGCTGGAATTACAGGCATGAGCCACCATGCCAAGCCAAAATAATTTGATTTAAAAAGAGCAAAATTAAATCTATGTTAACGATGGTTAACAAAGCTCCAACAATCCAGGCTCCCATTTTCTTGGCAAATAGATAGTTTCTAGAATATGAACTGAAGCTTATTCAGTCTTGTAGTTTTCATGTCTAGTACTAAGCAACTAACAGGTCACAAACTGCTACATAAAAAATGTTAGGGGTAATGTACAGATATGGGGGAGGAGATAAACAGAGAAGTATCACTGTAGAATGAGAAAGTTCACATAAAACTTCTAGCACTATTAGGTTTGCTCATCTATAAAAGGGTCTAAGAACAGTCACTTAATGTTTTGAAAATTAATGACTGCAAAGAAAATATACCACAGAAATTATTTTGTTTTTTAATAAAGAATATTTCACTAAACCCGATACAGAAACAACCTCAAGAATTTATTAACTAATTTTGTTAATTAATTTTATTAACACCATATATCTATGCTCAGTAAGTGCAATTCTGAAGTTCCACAGGACTAATTCATTAAAATTGTTATGAAAACTATACATATGTGACAAAATGAGTTTTGATATCGTACAAAGGCAATTCAATGGAGAACAGGTAGTCTTTTCAACAAATGGTGGCAGAGCAACTGGACATACCTGTGGGAAAAAGTAGACTTCTACCACACTACCCACCATATTCAAAAATTAACTAGAAATGGATCAAAGACCTAAATTAAGACATACAACTAAAAAACTTCTAGAAGAAAACTTAAGGGAAAATTTCTGTAACTTTGGATTAGGCTAGGATTTCTTAGATACAACACCAAAAACACAATTCATAAAAGAAAAAAAAAACTGATAAACTGGACTTTGCTAAGATGAAAAACGTCGACTCTTTGTTAAGAGAATGAAAAGACAGACCACAGAATGGGAAAAATATTTGGAAATAGATATCTAATAAAGGACTTGCATTTGGAATATAAAGAATTCTCAAAATTCAATAATAAGAAAACAACCCAATTTGAACAATTTCAAAAATTTTGAAAAGACAACCCATCAGAGAATATATACGGATGGCAAATAAGCATATGAAAATATGCTTAGCAACATGTGTCATTAGGGAAATGCAAGTTAAAATCACAATTAGATACCCCTACACTCCAATTAGAATAGCCAATTTTTTTCACTTAATCTGACAACACTAAGTGCTAACAAGTATTCAGAGCAGCTGGAATTCTCATACACCAACCTCACTCCTAAGTGTTTACCCAATATAAGTGAAAAGTTATGTCCAAACCGAAATTTTCACACAAATGTGTATAATGGCTTTATTCATAATCACCAAACACTGGTAACAACCCAAATCCAAATGTCCTTCAACTTATTAATGAACAAATCAACTGTGGTACATTCACATAACAGAATAGTGCACAGCAATAAAAAAGAAAGAACTAATGATATATACAATATCATGAATAAAGATCAAATAAAATCAAATTAATATTGTTTATAGATGTGAAGTTGCTGAATGACCATGTCTTTTTTGAAAATCCATATTGACTGACCTCCCTTAAGAGATTCTATAAGTATTCACTTATTCCAACATAATTGCTCTACACATGATAAACACAATAAATGTTTTATGATTGTGCCAGGTCTAGAGTTACTCTTCTCCATCTGTAAAATAAAGTACAAAATCATATACAAATTATTTTACATATGTTCTGTCATTCTTGTATATGTCTCTATAATCAACATATAGTTTTCTGTATATGCCCATGTAAGTTTGAAATGGAATTGTTTCCAACAGCATTCATTTATCACAGCATCTACTCCAGGTGAACAATCAGGAATGCAAAATATTTTTTATCAAATCAGACCTAATGGTTTATCTATTTCCCTTAATTTTTAATTTTGACTATTCTCAATTAGTACAATTTCTTTAACACATACACCAAACCCCTCTCACGATGCTGTATTTAAGAAAAACCAAAAGTCATTTGAAACCTAACATTCAGTCCACATTTCCCCTCATATGACATTTTTCTCCTTTGTTTTCTGAAGTTTTGTCCACTCTGATCCTTTGAGTAATAAATCCCTATACCTCAACTCTCATCAAGCTTATGATTTTTAGGATAATTCATGTTCCATTTTCACTTATGCCTTAATGACTAATTTCAACTGTAGTAATTGAAAATAGTAAAAATGTTTTATGTAATAATTTCCCCAGAATCTTCAGAAAGTGTAAATTTTAAGTTCTGCTTTTTTGAAAACGGTAGCAAATTTCCCCCTAAAATTTCCTTAGATTTTAGAAACTGATCTTCATCTTTATTTTTTTAGTTTTTGCATTTTTTCTCAAAATTCAGTTGAGTGTATTTGTGTGGCTCTATTTCTGTGTACTCTATTCTGGTCTACTGATCTATGCATCTATTCTTCCATTGATATCACATTGTCTTTATTATAGTTACATAGTAAAACTTAATATCCAATAGAGTAATTCCTTATTTTATTCTTCTTTTTCAAAACTGTTCCAGAGTTTCTAGATCTTGTACTTTTACATACACATTTTAGAATATGCTTGTCTGTTTACAAAACAAAACAAAAAAACAGATTTGCTGGGATTTTGTTGACATTTATTTAACTTAAATAGACAGGCATGGCTATTGAATCAGCACATCTGACTGCTGATCTAATATGGTTGCTAACAACTTATCTATATTCTCTCCTTATTTTCAATATTGTCCTTAGTGGGGAGATAGCAATGTATAGAGGAAAAAGCATGAATTTAAAATAATCTAGTTTCAAATTCCAGACATACTTCCCACTAACTTGCATGTATCTTTCTATTCTGTTAAAAAGACACAACTGTTTTACCAAGATGTTTTGAAGAGTGAATAAAACTGAGATAATCTATGATGCATCTAGTACTAGCTGGTACACAGTTCATGCTCAATAAATGCTATATCTCTTTCTCCCTTAAGATTCGATACTTTTAAATGGAATGGATTCCAACATTTTTTCAGGTTAAAAAAATTTGTATTGGGTGTTTAAATTGCTATATTTCCTCTTAAAGTTTGTCTTTAATCACTTTACAGGAGAGGCAGAGGGATCCATAGTAATAATTACCCATGGGTTTTGAAATTTTTTGTTAGAGATGTAATGGGATATTTGTCATTCAAAACAGTCACTATCTCCTTACTTAGCTATTAAAATGGGTGAACAAGTAATTTAACCTCTTAGTTTTATGGCCAAACTATATGAAAATTAGCTACGGTGCTAAAATTTTGTTTTTAATGCTACTGGAAAAGCAAATTCCTCAAAACTAAACAGCAAGAACATACACGACAGTTCAAACAACCCCATTTGGCTCCAGTCATATCTTAAAACAACAACAAAATAAAACACACAGAAAAATATCACAATTCACAGATAATTTACTGTAGAGCTAATTGCTAGCTTAAAAATTAATATTCTTTGTTTTCCTATTGAATAGTGACAACTATGTGACTATTTCTCTTTTTACTTTGGCCTAGAGCTGTGGTTTTTAACCCTGGCTGTGCATCATAAGCAACTGGGGAATCTAGATTAGTTAAATGTGAATCTCTGAGTGGAACACTGGCATGGATAATTTTTTTAAACCCCCAGGTAAACACATAATACACAGTCAGAGTTGAGAAAAACCAGCTAAGGAAACTCAAGGTCAAATTTATAATTCAACTATATTTTAAACATGTCGTAGACCCTTACAGCCTGCTTATTTGTGTTCTATTTTATTCTTCACTCCCTACCCTCCAGCCTTTTCATATATCTCCTACTTTGTTTTCCCTTATCCTCTATATCAAAATAGTTATCAGATTATATTTCCCATATACTATCTCAAATACTTGGTGAAATGAAGCAAATGACAAGTAACACACATGCACTCTACTCCACCCTCCCTCTTTTCTCTGTCTCTTCTCTTCCCCACTCTCTGTCTCTCTCTCTCTCTCTCTCTCTCTCACACACACACACACACACACACACACACACACGTGCACACAAAATTACAGCAGGACATGTTTCTAAAGTAGAGATACAGATTAAAATCTAGCAGTGAAATCAGTTACAGAATGTCTCCCAGGGCAATTTAGAAAACATCTCTTATCTGCAAAAGCCAGATTCAGCTCAGCTCTCTAAATCTCTCTCCCATTCAACTCCTTTCCCACCTAAAAACAAACAAGAATAAAGAAAATACACACACACAAAAAAAAATTATCGGCAGGAACAGTAAATAATCCTTGGAAATAACATAAATGAATAAACATTACATAGCAAAATCTGACAAAGTACTGAAAGGCTTATACCTCAAGATTCCCAGTGCTTACCAAATCTTAAGAAGTGTTGCTACATACAATGGTGGCACCAAGAAAGAAATTACAGGAAGGGAAAAAAATCTTGCATTTCCTCATCAAAATTCTAGACGAGAGAGTAGGTACTAAAACAATATGGCCCAGAAAAGCAACTACACTATCAGTAGGTCTTATTATGGAACACAGAGGTAATGATTAGCTCTCTTGATGAACTAATCAAGGTAGGGAAATACAGAGGCCCTGCCCCGAGGAACTGACCTGAATATTTCCAGATCAGACTGGTTTAAAGAAAGATTGATTTGGAGGAACTGAGAAGGCACCTGTGGCAGGGAGGGGCCACTGTCCTCTGACTCCTCCCTGCTTGTCTATTCCAAATAAACCTGGTGAAAGCATACAAAAAATACAGATGTCCCTGCTCTCTTTCTACATTCCAGAAATAAGTAATGGTCACTATTTTCAGAATAGGACTCTGTACTCACGGCCGCTGACTATTTAAGATGAACATTGGTGAAACAAGAATTACAGGCCTAAGGCCCATTTAAAAAGAATAAAAAAATGTTTTAGCTAGTAATAAGCGTATTCACCTTCGGTAGTAAAGAATTTAAGCATTCTAAGCACGATCAGAAATCTTCAGAGTGGAGTGCTATTATTCAATACAATATTAGAAAGGGGAGAGTTCATTTTAGCTTTCTATCTCCCTATACTACAAAGATCTATTGATTTTTGTATTAGTCTAGTGGCTAATATAGAGACTTATATTGGCAGGCATGCATTAAATACCTGTTACATTGAATTAATTCCTACCAGGACGCTTCTAATCTCAGTTGTTTGTTATTTCTTCTTACTCTCCAACATCCAATCATTTACCAAATTGTAACTATTCTACCTCTGCCAGGTCTCTCCCATCAGTCATCTCTTTTCTACCCTTTCTGTATTAGTTCAAAAATCTCACTACTACTTCTACTAACACAATAGCCTCCTAGCTGGAATTCCCCACCTTCCATATCTCCCCCATTCTTCACTACCATCAATTATTTTTCAAAGCACAAATCTAATGTCACTCATATTCTCAAAAACCTTCAGTGACTCCTATTTATGAGATAAAATTGAACCCTTAAACTTGCTTAAAAAGTCCCATTCAACCTGGGCCTAACCTACCTTCAATACATTCCTTATCTTATTTCTCACTATATCCCCTCTCCCATATCACAGACTTGTAACAGTATCAGACTCTTCCTTCTTTCAGAACGTTTCCATGCCTTTTCTTATATTGTCCCCATCCACGTGAAATATGCTCCTTTCATCTGTCTGTGAAAATATTACCACTTTCTAATGCCCTGCTCAAATTCCACCTCCTTCACAAAGGTTTACCAGATCCATTCCTAAACCACCACCACCACATCACCACCACCACCACCCCATTGTTGATAATCTTGTGCCTTCTACAATAACAATTTCCATACATGCCTGTCTAACTACCTGAATGTAAACCTGTGGGGGTAGGGTAAGCATTTCACATTACAGCACTATGTACAGCACTGCCTTGTACTCAATAAATGCTTCATGAATTGAACCAATTCCTACCATTACAAGAGTTCAGAATTTTTAAAAATATTAAAATTTTCAATGAAACACCTCATCAGCCAGATACAATAAATGAAATTATCTGTCTCTTCTTATCCTTCCAGTGTTTCTAAATATAACTTTGTATTTAATCCCTGGATCACCCTATCTGTGATTACAAACATTCACAGTGAGAACACCACTATACTTAGATGAAATGATCAAATTTAGGAAGGGTTCTTAAGAAAAACTGCTTAAGAAACGGAAAGTCATGGCCATGGTTATCTGAATCCCAGGATTTTAACATAGATAACAACAGTTCAGAGTTTAGGGGCATGGAAAGAGGCATGATGGCTGTGGGAAAAGAGGAGGAACTATTGTGTACTAGAGACTATGTGCAAAACATCTTGCTAAGTTTATTAAACCCAGCACTGAATTTTGTTTACAAAACAACTCTTGAAGATGTTTTTTTCTCCAACTTATAGATAAAAAAAGTGAGGTTCAGAAAGGTTAGGTAACGTGGATTGTGTCACACCATGAGTATGGCATGGAGCTCAGACAAGAACTCAGATTTACCTGCCTTCAAAGCTGTTCTTTCCTCTATCACTATAGGGTCTCATGAGAATTAATTAAAACTAGAAGTTTTTCCCAAATTGGTTTTATCAGTAAACTACATACTCTCAAAACTAATTTGCTTAGACAGGCATGGTTCTGAGCACCTGTAGTCCCAGCTACTCGAGAACCTGAGGCATGAGGATTGTTTGAGTCCAGGAGTTCGAGGCCAGCCTGGACAATGGGCAATGACATAGAAAGACCCTGACTCGAAAAATAAATAAATAAATAAAAACTAACTTGCTTAAACAAAAACAGCATTGCTAAAGAAATAATATAAAAGTACTAGATGTTTACTATGATATGAAATGTGAAAATTCTATAATCAACTCGATAAGGAAGCACTTAGTTCCTCACCAAAAAACAACTAAGCGAACAAACTGTAACATGCATGGCATTAAATCATGAAAAGTTCACATTAGTCAAATAGGTTGTTCTTTATGATCCTTGCCCAGGAATGACCCATCCCATCTCAAGTAAAATCTCTTTCTTGATCCTGACAGAATCCAGTCAAAAGCTAAAATTGTGACTGCATGAGGGGTGATGCCCTTTGAAGTTCCTATTCCCAGTAGACCTGATTGAGACAGTCCCTGCAAGAGCTCTCACAACCAGTTTCTTGTACCCTATTTCCCCTCTTCTAAGAACTCTCTTCCCAGAAACCAAAAGATCCCAGGTTTCCCCTTCTCAGGCCCATTCTCCTCCTCTCACTGGGATCAAGCTAATTATTGGTTGAAACCTGACACATTTCACCATAGAACAATTTTACAAACAGTGGTTAGGCTCGGCATCATTATACCTCGCTATTGTGTACTGATCTAAAAATGTAAGTACCCTTGATAAGTTTTTCCTGTGGGAAAACATGTTAAGAGTCTCAAACAACCAATTTACACACTTCTGAATGGTAATTCAAAGGTTAACAACTGTCCATGCAAGCAAGACAGGTAAAAGATACAAAAAGACTCCAAAATATATGGTATTGTCTATAATCTTTAATCTTACCAGATTCAACACACACAGAAATGGACGGAAATTATTTCTTTTGACATTAAAGTTAACAGATTCTTACCTACATTTTCTTTAAGGATTCTAACACATTTTAAAAATATATATTCTACAACAAAAACACTCTTAGTCCTAAAAATTATCACGATTGAGGGTTGTAGACCTTGTACTCAAAATTAGCATTTCTAAAGCCAACATCAACAAATTTGTAATTAAAATAAATATAAATTATCAAAAGTAAACTTGTTTACTTCTTATCAAAAGAATATAATTAAAAACAAACAAACTCTTCTAAGTACTAAGTGGGTCTGTTCAAATGTAGCATTTAGTTTTCACCTAGAATATTTTTTATTAAGTAACTTGCAGGGTTAAATCTAACCAATCAAAACTGTTTTAGAGAAAGAAGGCAGAAATACTATCTTCACCACATTACCTTCACCTTTCGTTTTACTTCATAGGGATTAACAATTTCCACTCGAGTATTTTTCCAAATTGCTGAGGTAGAGAGACCCATTGTTAAATCTCTACAATACCTAAAACATACTGCAAACAATAAAAAAACCATATGTGGTAATTACAATTTAAAACATACTACATTCAAAGTTAACAGAAATAATAAAATAGTAGGCATGCAAAAGGCTTCCCACCTCCCATCCCAACCTTATAGGGCAAAGCATTTAACTGTTTTTATAAACTAAATGCCTATGACTCTAAGTTCTGTAAGTTACATACATGAATAAAACAAAGTTCCTCTCCCCTTCAATAGACTTGCTAGACAATTGTGCAGTTAGCATTCCCACATTTCAACAAGAAAGGAACACCTATTCATTTATCTTGTTCTTACGAGATGTAAAATATTAAAATGTATATTGGAATTGCTTGGTTTACTAGTAAAATATTTCCTATAAGTATAGAGGGTTCAGATTTAGGGTATTTCTGAATTTATTTCCACTACATTCCTTACCACATGCTATTCTAGCATGTAATCTTTACCCCAGTTTAGTTGATAAACAACAAAAAAATTTAAAGAAAAAAAAAGGTAATCATACAACAGCCAAATGTGTTTTTTTTTTTTTAATGGACCAAGTACTTGAAGAAAAGTTGCACCCTTTAGATGTCGAGGATTGAGAGTCTTACCTCAAAATATCCTACTGTGAATCAATTTCACCAACTATTTTTAGGAGGTGTATGGTGGCCTCTACTGGAGTAGTACGCAGTCGATTAAGTTATCAGAAAAGGATCCAACTTTCTATCACAAAAGACACGTTTTTGTGTTTAAATGCTGCCCGCTTTTATAACAATTAAAACAAAGCACCTGTGTACATCTAAGTTCTCACTGCACAGCTGACCAAAGCCCAACCAGAACAGTTTCAGAGGTAAGAAGAGTGGGAAGAGAGGTGCACCAAAGTATTTTGGTTGAACCTCGCTAAGTCTTACCAAAGATTCGACTTATTTATGAGGGCTGGGGTTTACTTTGCGTCTTCTTTTACAGACCAACGGGGCGGGGACAGGGGTTGTGGAAAGGAGAAGGGGCGGAGCAAGAGTGCAGTAGAATCAAGGGGACCTGAGAGGAAGCAGTAGAACATCACCTGAAACCTGGCGACTGGAGATAGGTCGCCAGTGTATCTCGACATGGGTCATTACAAGGAACCATAACAAGCCACAGAGAAACGAGAAAGCTGTTACCAGGGAACACTCGTGCCTATGTGCAAATGTCCCCAGAGTTACTTAGTCACCTTGGTGTGTTTGTTGCACTGGGTTCGTAAAGCGCCCGGGGTTCAACAGCGAGCTGGAGTCCGCAGCTGTCCCCCAAAATGTTCCCAGCCAGCAAACTAGGCGCGGCGGAGAAAAAGGGACGCGCGGAGTCAGGCACAGCACCCCGCCAGTCCCCCAGTTCCCCTTCGGGTCGGAAAGTGAAGAAACTTAGTCACAACAACTCTGGCGTGGCCCGCCAGGCAGGCGCTCCGCCCAAGGCCGAGCCCGGGCCCAGGCTGCACTCACTCCGCATGCCCGAGCCCGCCGTCTCATCCCCGCCCGCTCCCCAGCGAAAGGGCAGTGGAGGCAGCATCTAGGGGGCTTGCCCGGGAGCCCGCTTCCCGGCCCCACGCCTCTCCTCTCTCGGTCCCCAGCCAAGGTCTTGAGGGGAAGGAGGTGGGGGTTGGCTCCAGCCCGTCTCGGCCACCACACTAACCTCGCCGCTGCTCGCGCCGCCGCCGCTGAACACTTCCATTTCTCGGTCCCAGGGCTCGTCCTGAGGAGCGAATGGTAGCATCTCCCCTTCAGGAGCACTCGAACAGGAGCTGCCGCCTACCGCTGGCGCAGCCGCGCATCCTGTCTATTGAACTGGCCCGCCGCCGCCGCAGCGACCCCCAGCCCCGCCTTCAGCGACCGCTGCCCTCGCCGCCGGGTCTCTCAGAGGCTGGGAGCAGGGGGTCGCCGCCGCCGCCGCCCGGTGATTCCCATAGAGAAGACAACTCTGTGCTGCCTCTCCGAGAGCTGCCGCTCGGCTCGCGCTCACCACTGCCACCACCACGACGGCCGCTCGGTGGTGACTCCCCCCAACACCCCGCTTCCTCGGGTCCCCTCCCCGCTCCCTGCTCTGTCAATATGGCGGCAGCGGCGGCGTTACCTGTGCGGCGCCTGGACCCCCCCACGGCGGCGGCAAAGCGGCGTCACCCAAACGTCAATGGAGATTCCCCAGCCTGGGGTGAAGGGGGCGGGATAGAGGGGCGGGGTGGATGCGGAGGACCGCGTGGTGGGTGGTGGGATAGAGGGGAGGGGGGGGGTGCTGGGCTGGGGAGACTGCTGAAGAGTAGTAAAAGCCCCTGCTAGCGCCTCGGTAAACCGGCCCGCTCCACGGAGCATGCGCAGCACTCTTCACACATGCTCAGCAGGCCCTCTCAAGTCCACGGAGCAGCACTGCTGGCGGGCGGTAGGATTCTCAAAAAGGATGCTGGAACTGGAGGACCCTCCCGAGCACTTGAGGAGTCAGAGGCAGGGTAGGACTCCAAGAGTATCTCTTTGCAGGGCTTACGAAAAGCAGGTGTCTTATATGCCAAACCACGCCCATTTCAATACTTAGTGACAAATACTAGGGCGGGGATTTTAGTACATCATACATTATCCTCCTAGGAGGTAAAGGCAGGATAACCCCCGTTTAAAAAAGAATAAATATGCCTGTCCTCCCTATCCCCCACCTCACTTGTCCCTCTCAGGATGCTCCCGCTGGTTACCCTCACACTATTGATGACACACAATGCTACTCTTCTTCACACATGCACACACACAGGCAAACATATGCCACTTAATGGACTCCACTTGTGGCAACAAAGGCATGATTCCGAAGCTTGCCCATCCTCCAGTCCCCTCTGAGAATATTGCGTCTGTAGTGACAATAATCATAATTTTTACTACTTTCTTCAAAGCGAGCTTTACTACTTGGCTACTCTAAGCCACACACTGTATTGGGAGCTGGCGATATAACAGAGATAAAGTATAATATTACACGGGGGATGATCAAGATGCCTCTCATCAAAACACTTCAGAGCTGAAAGTTTAAAAGTTATTCCGCATTTGACACTTCAAAGACTTAAAAGAGCAACTGTAACAGCGGCTAAACCAACTCAGGACCTTGGAGAGGTTTTTAACGTTCTTCGTAAAAGGCACACCACCCCCTTTCCCCTTCTACACCTAGGGCTATTGAACTATGCCCTCCGTTTGTTTTATCATCTGGTCTCAAGAGCTAATGAAACAAAGCTGGCCACAGAGATTGCACTGAATTACAAACAAGGATAACTGATAGTGTCCTCCCACTTACTCTGCTGAAAATCTCAAGGGGAAAGTGAGCTTAACGAACAGGGTTCTCTAAAAGTCAAAGCTTTGAAAGTAGTGGGTGCACGGGGCTATAAATCGTGAAAACGTGTGAGAGTGTGTGTGTGCACGCACACACGCATAAACTCATATTTGGCTGAACTGACAGTATTAACTAGGTCCAACCAATGTTGTTTTTTTTTTTTTTTTTTTAAATGGAGTCTCTCTCTGTTGCCCAGGCTGGAGTGCAGTGACGCGATCTTGGCTCACTACAACCTCCACCTCCCGGGTTCAAGCGATTCTTCTGACTCAGCCTCCCGAGTAGCTGGGATTACAAGCGTGTGCCACCATGCCTGGCTAATTTTTGTATTTTTAGTAGAGAGGGGCTTTCACCATGTTGGTCAGACTGGTATCGAACTCCTGACCTTGTGATCCACCCACCTCAGCCTCTCAAAGTGCTGGGATTACAGGCGTGAGCCGCTGCGCCCGGCAGGGCCAACCTTTTGAGCGCTGGGTCTCCTCCAGCTCCTCTTGCCTACTCAAAGGCTTTGTTCTGCAACCCGTGCCCCCCACTAACATCATGTATTTTTTTTTTCTCTCTACTGAATCTCTCCCATCAGCAAAAACATGTTATTGACAGCTTGCTTCAACAGTTGCTGGTATTTGATGGAAGTTCATGACTTACTCTTTCTTTAAACATTTTCTTTACTTGGCCTCTGGAACAAAATAATATTTGTTTTTCTCCTACATCATTGTTTCTCTTATACATCTTTCTGTCTCCTTTACTGGATCATCCCTCTTCTTCCCAATCGCTACCTGTTGGAACTTCAAGGTTCAGTCCCACCCTCTTTCTTTTTCAGCATTCTAGGTATTCCCGTATCCCATCCAGACCTGATATGGTTAGGTTTCGTGTCCCCACCCAAATCTCATTATGAATTGTAATCCCCATAATCCCCATAATCCCCATTTGTCAAGGGACGGACCAAGTGGAGGTAAGTGAATCATGGGGATGGTTTCCACCATGCTGTTCTTGTGATAGTGTGTGAGTTCTAACAAGATCTGACAGTTTTATAAGGCGCTCTTCCATTGTTGGGCACTTCTCCTTCCTGATGCCAGGTGAAGAAGGTACCTTGCTTCTCCTTTGCCTTAATTGTAAGTTTCCTGGGGCTCCCCAGCCATGATGAACTGTGAGTCAATTAAACCTCTATTTTTTAAATAAATTACCCAGTCTTGAGCAGTTCTTTGTAGCAGTATGAAAACAGACTAATACAATAAATTGGTACCAAGGTAGTGGGGTGCTGCTATAAACATACTTGAAAATGTGGAAGCGACTTTGAAACTGTGTAACAGGCAGAGGTTGGAACAGCTTGGAGGGCTCAGAAGAAGACAGGAAGACGTAGGAATGTTTGAAACTTTCTAGAGACTTGTTAGATGGCTTTGACCAAAATGCTGATAGTGATACAACGAAGTCCAGGCTGAGGTGGTCTCAGATGGAGATGAGTAATTGTTGGGAACTGGAATAAAGGTAACTCTTGCTATGCTTTAACAAAGAGACTGGTGGCATTTTGCCACTGCCCTAGAGATCTGTGGAACTTTGAACTTGAGAGAGATATGTTAGGGTACCTGGTGGAAAAAATTTCTAAAAAACAAAGAATTCAAGAGGTGACTTGGGTGCCCTTGGAAACATTTAATTTTATGCATTCACAAAGAGACGATTTGGATTTGGAACTTATGTTTAAAAGGGAAGCAGAGCATGAAAGTTTGGAAATTTTGCAACCTGACGATGTGATAGAATAGAAAAACTAATTTTCTAAGAAGAAATTCAAGCTGGCTGCAAAAATTTGCATAATTAACAAGAAGCCAAATGTTAATCGCCAAGATAGTGGGGAAAATGTCCCTAGGGCATGTCACTTTAAGACCTCATTATATACAAAGAAAAGTTGGCATGCCAATAACAAATTACTAGTCTATATAGTTGAACATAATTAAAATGCCTTTTATTCTGATGCCCTGTTAAGGAATCAGACTATGAAAATGGGTAAATTTGGAGGTGTCGATAAGAGATTATATATATATATATCTCTCTCACACGTACCATAGAGAGAAAGAGAGACAGAGAAAGGGAAACAGAGAGGCAGAGTATTCGTTTAGACCGAGAACACAAGCGGCAGGTGATAGACTTCTAGGTTACGTGTGGTCAATAAGTCAGATATAAGCAGGTTGAAATTAGGAAAATAGATAGACATTGAAATAGGCAGAGTTTTTGCCCAGGGTGTCATGACACCTTTGGTACACATGGTCTAGTACCCTGGATAGCTCCCTGGAAGATAAGATGATTTGAGTCTAAGCCTGGTTTCAAAAAGAGAGCCTTATTTGGACTTAGAGTCCCACCCCTTGCTAGGGTTCTGAATATTAAGGGAGCCCACATATTTATGTAAATTTGAGTCTCTGAAAAATAGAAAGTGGAGGGTTATTTCAATATCCCAAGTAACATTTGGACCTCCATTACATAAAAGGGGCACATATTTTGGCCTAGTTTGGAGCAATGTGGGAGTATACATATTCTCCAAGTAGGCCTACGATAGAGTCCTTATACAAAACGAGATGTTTAAAACCAAGTGTTGGTTTTCCATACTAAAACTCAGAATTACTTTCATTATTTTCATTCTGCATTTAGTAATTCAAAGTTCATTTGGATACTAAATTGTTTTGTGAGTCAACCTACTAGGTTTGAAAGGTTTTAAAAGTAAATGTTATATAAAAAGTTTCAAAAGTAAATGTTGTTCAAAATAATCTTATAATCTCTTGACATTTTCAAAAACCTTGATCTTATATAACCATAAAAATTATCCAAAGGCAACACAGCTTCTACCTAACTTGCCTGCTATTTACATCTTTGAGTATGATCTAGTATACTCGAATGGAAATTTAATTAAAACAAAATTAAAACCTACCCTTATTTGAAGGTCCAACAAAGACATTACTTATCTTAAAAATGTTTTCTTGCTTTTATTGATACGTAACAATTGTACATATTTATGCAGTACATACAATATTTTGATACATGCATAAAGTGTTTAATTATCAAATCAGCATATTTAGGATATCCATCACCTCAAAGACTCATCATTTCTCTGCACTGGGAACATTTCAAATCTTCTAGCTACTTTGAAGTATACAACAAATTACTAACTATAGTCACACCATTGTGCTATTGAACACTAGAACTTATACCCTTTATCTATCTGCATATTTGTACCCATTAACCAACACCCCTTCACACCACCACCCCTCCTAGCTTCTGAAAACCATCACTGGACTCTCTACCCCCAAGAAATAAAAATTTTAGCTCCCATATATGAATGAGAATGTGCACTATTTGTCTTTCTGTCCTTTGCTTATTTCACTTAACATAATGGCTTCCAATTCCATCATGTTGCTGCAAATCACAGGATTTTGTCTTTTTATGGCTTAATAGTAGTACTCCTTTGTATATATGCACCGTATTTTCTTTATCTGTTAATCCATCGATGGACACTTTTGTTGGTTCTGTATTTTGGCTATTGTGAATAGCGCTACAATAAGAAATACAATAGGGGTGCATGTATCCCTTTGATACACTAATTTCCTTTCAATTGGTAAGTACCCAGCAGTAAGATTGCTGGATCATAAGGTAGTTCTATTTTTATTTTTTGAGAAACCTCCATACTGTTTTCCATGACTGCACTAATTTATATTTCCACTAACAGTGAATAAGAGTTCCCTCTTCTCTCCATCCTCACCAGCATCTGTTAATTTTTATATTTTTGTAATAGCCATTCTAACTGGGGTAAGATGACATCTCATTATGGTTTTCATTTACATTTCCCTGATGATTAGTGACGTTGAGCATTTTTTTTTCATATACCAGTTGGCCATTTGCATGTCTTCTCTTGCAAAATGTCCATTCAGATGCTTTGCCCATTTTTAAGTGGGACTGTTTGTCGGTTTGCGCTTGAGTTCCTTATACATTGCAAATATTCATTCCTTGTTGGATAAGTACCTTGAAAATGTTTTCTCTCATTCTAAAGCTTGTTTCTTCACTCTGTTAATTGTTTCCTTTGCTTTGCAGAGGCTTTATAGTCCTGTTTTTTATTTTTGTTTTTGTTGTCTGTGTTATTGAAGTCTTTGCCATAAAAACCTTTGCCTTGACCAAGGTCATGAAGTGTTTCCTCTATATTTTTTTCTAGTAGCTGTATAGTTTTGGGTCTTATTTTTAAGTCTCTAACACATTTTGAGTTGAATTTTGTATGTGGTGAAATATAAGGATCTAGTTTCACTCTTCTGTATATGGATTATGGATATACAGTATTTCCAGCACCCTCTTTTGAAGAGAGTGTCCTTTTTTAAATGAATGGTCTTGGCACCTTTGTCAAAAATCAGTTGATTTTTAAAACATGAATTTATTTATCCTCTTGCTGATCTATTCCATTGGTCTACTGTTTGTTTTTATACCAATAACATGCTGTTTGGGTTACTATAGCTTTGCAGCATACTTTGAAGTCAGGTTTTGTGATGTCTTCAGCTTTGTTCTTGTTGAGTATTGCTTTGGCCATTTGGGGTCTTTAGTGGTTCCATATAAATTTTAGAATTGTTTTTATTTTCTATGTCTGTGAATAATATCATTGGTATTTCGATAAGGATTACATTCAATCCGTAGCTTGCTTTGAATAGTATGGTCATTTTAATAATATTAATTCTTGCAATTTGTAAACATGAGATGTATTTTCATTTGTTTGTGTCCTCTTCTGTTTACTTTATCAGTGTTTTCTAGCTTTTGTTGTAGAGCTCCTTCTCCTCCTTGTTAAATTTATTGCTAGGTACTTTATTTTTTTGTAGATATTATAAATGGAATTGCTTTCTTGATTTCTTTTTCAGATAGTTCACAATTGGTGCATAGAAATGCTACTGATTTCTTAATATTGATTTTGTATTCTGCAACTTTACTGAAATTTTAATTATTTCTAAGACATTATTGATGAAGCCTTTAGACTTCCCCCCTTCCCAATTGAGATAGAGTCTCACTGTGTCCCCCAAGCTGGAGTCCAGTGGCATGATCTTGCCTCACTGCAACCTCTGCCTCACAAGTTCACGCAATTCTCCTGCCTCAGCCTCCCGAGTAGCTGGGATTACAGGCATGCACCACCATGCCTGGCTAATTTTTGTATTTTTAGTAGAGACGGGGTTTCGCCATGTTGGCCAGGCTGGTCTCAAACCCCCGACCTCAGGTGATCCGCCGCCTTGGCCTCCCAAAGTGCTAGGATTACAGGCAGGAGCCACTGCTCCCAGCCAGCCTTTAGGCTTTTCTATATATATGATCATATCAACTACAAATAGAGACAATTCGACTTCCTCATTTCCAATTTGGATGCCCCTTCTTTCTTTCTCTTGCCAGAATGCTCCGTCTAGGACTTATAATATTCTGTTAAATATAAGACTGGTAAAAGTGGGCATCCTCGTTTTGTTACATTTCTTGGAGAAAAGGCTTTCATCTCGGGCCGGGCGCGGTGGCTCAAGCCTGTAATCCCAGCACTTTGGGAGGATGAGACGGGCGGATCACGAGGTCAGGAGATCGAGACCATCCTGGCTGACATGGTGAAACCCCGTCTCTACTAAAAATACAAAAAACTAGCCAGGCGTGGTGGCGGCGCCTGTAGTCCCAGCTACTCGGGAGGCTGAGGCAGGAGAATGGCGGGAACCCGGGAGGCGGAGCTTGCAGTGAGCCGAGATCGCGCCACTGCACTCCAGCCTGGGCGACAGAGCGAGACTCCGCCTCAAAAAAAAAAAAAGAAAAGGCTTTCATCTCTTCCACATTCAGTATAATATTAGCTGTGGGTTTGTCATATAGGGCCTTTGTTATGTTATGTTCCTTCTATGTCTAATTTGTTGGAAGGTTTTATCATGAATTAATATTGAATTTTGTTAAATACATTTTCTCCATCTAAAATGCAGATGATCATATAGTTTATGTCCTTTATTCAGCTAATGTGATGTATCTTTTTAAAAATTTACATATGTTGAAAAATCCTTGAATCCTTGAGATAAATCCCACTTTACAATGGTGTATTATTTTTTTTCATGTGTTCTATGATATTCTACGATATCATTTGTATAACATCTTAGGAAAATGTAAACTGTAGGGCCAGAAAACAGATTAGTGGTTGTCAAGGGTTGCAGATAAAAGGCAAAGGTTTTGTTCAAAGGGCCACATGTTTTGGGGTTGATACAAATGTTCTGTGGTTGTGGTTACATGATTGTATGTGTTTATCAAAACATATAACTGTATCCTAAAAGTGTGTTTTATTCTACAAAAAATATTCTTCAGTAAACCTCACTTATAAAATAGGACATCAAACAAGCAAAAAGTATGGAAAAACACACATAAATGCACAAATTATGAACAAAAGTGAAGGGTAATGGTAAAAGACTTGAAGGTAGAGAAGTACAAATAGTAGATTTTGCAAAAGGACATTTCAAGGTTCAAGGAGAATATTTAAAGGTGAGGAAACTTTGTGACCAAACCAGCCCTGGTTCCCTTTGTTATGGGTGGGAGTGTTTATGTGCCAATTAGAGAAGAGTATCTCATATCTTGTTTACCAATAGCCTATGATTTCACCTGATTTTTCCTCCCTTGAAAATACTGAGTACTGTCATTCTAGAGTATCTATGCAACATATTCCCTGCAATAGTGCAGAGCTTGTGAAAATGGGGAGTCCAGAGTGATTGTCTTGATATGCTATACCCTAAGGTCAATTGCTCCACCTAAACAGATTTTGATCAATACTCTCAGAAAGAAGCACATGCAAATTTGAAAATTTTAATATCTATATGTGTTATTTGGAGGTGGCCACAACATACCTTAGATTGCTTTAGTAAATGGCAGAAAAGTGACTCACATTTCTTAAATACATTTTACTCACATTCGGTTAACATATACAAGAGGAGTGGAAATCATTATTTGAGTGCTCTTAGATTCCTTTTATTTGGAATGTGTTTAAAATATATGTGATAAAAATGTATATTTGGGAAATGTAATATATTTAAAATGTAATATTCATGTTCAGTATCATAGAAATGAACATATGTGTAGATACAACAAATACTAATGTTGAGAACACTTGCTTAAAGTAAAAGGTTATACTGCTTCTCAAATGCTGCTATTTTGAGTTCCTTATGATCACTTGGGTCTATGCTACTGAGTTTCTGATTACTACGTTATTACATTTTCACATTATCACAATTTGCAGATGAACATGTTTCAGAAAAAGAGCAACATTTTAAACTTCTTCAAAGAGAAAAGATAGCCATAATACCAGTCTGTTCAGTAACGAACACCCCTACCAACCAGGTGGCTTTATGCCATTGCAAGTTATCCTGTTGCTTAATCTTAATTATACATCTTTTTTGGGGGGGAAAGTAAATTAATAGTGAAAGAGAATTATTTATTGATATATTTTTACATTTATAATTTATTTACCCTGCCTATATCCAAAAACAATTTGAGGCACCACATTGATTATATTCACTGGAGCAAAGAAATGGGTATTAAATAAATGACTTAAATTAATAGAAGTTAAATTATCCACAGATGCTATCCATTCCCTTTATTTGGAGTACATCTAATTGTAATATCCAGCTGGTTGCCTTCACAACATCCCACCTCCTTCAACCTCCCTTTATTCTTTTCCATATTCCCTCCCACTTCTGACTTCCCACTTTCTTCTCTCCCCACTCTGGATTCAGACTCCATTAGCCCCTTTGCACTCCCTATTGACTCTCTTATCTCATTGTTGCCCCCTCAATAAAACTGCCCTTCTCCCTCCTTTGCACCCTCTCCTTAACACCCTCATTCCCTTCATACCAGGCCCAGCCCCCATCCCTTTGTCCCCTTCTCACTCATGCCTTATATCATCCCTGATCTCCTGTCTCCCAGCCCCTCTACGTTTAGTCTACCCTCGGTTTCAGGGAACACTCACCTACTACCTCCCTAATACTACTTGGATTACCACCTACTAGTTACCACTATGCCCTCTGGACAGTTTTACCTGCCTTCTAGTCTTTTATTATATGCAGCTAAGTTTGTTCCAAAGCGGCCATCTCACTTTACTGAGAATGTTAAACTCCAACTACTCACCTCTCATGGCATATGGTCCGTGGTGCTTTTGACTAAGTTCACATTCTTACATAAACAGTGATAATCATATGTGCTGATTGTCATTTCCCTTACAATAGAATATCATATAAACATGTGGTGCTAGAACAGCTGAGTATGTTTAATAAAAATGCTAAGGAATTATTTAGAGCATATTGTATGGAGTCATTAGAATTTATTTATTCAATCCTTGCATCTCTGTTAACTTCTCAAATAATGATACTTATCACTCCTAATTGTCTTACTCTGATATGACTATCTATCTACTCAGGCTTGATTAATATCACCCATTCATTGCATGTGTACTATGGAAAGGTAACAATGCACTGCTGATTTCACCTTAATCAGAAGCAACACTCAAACTTTTATCGGGAGCACAGGGCTCTGTTTAGATTAGATGATTTTCATCTAGCATAGATGCTAATATGCTTGCAATTTTAAAAACAATTTTACTTTTCTACTTGTACTTCGAAAATAATCTGCATTTTGATTTACACACCTAATGAACAGATGAGAGTTAGATACATTGTATATAGTGTGTCCCACTTACTTGAATAAAGATTCTGATTTAGAAATATTAATTCATCATGATAAATAATTCCACCTTGTTTTCAGAGATAAAAATCAAGCTGCCAGAAAACATTTACTTAAGCTGACTTTATAAGTCTTATATAAATGAACTCTGTATTATCACTGATGCGTGCTCTGGCACATCTTTTTTTTTTTTTTTCAATCATTGGGAGGAAGAATTTGCTTATAGCTAACATATTTATGATTATTTCATGCTTTAGTCTGCTCTGGAGCTAACTAAATAAAATGAAAAGGTATAATTTATAGAAACAAAATTATGATTAAAATATCAGAATATAAAACTCAGTTTACATTGTCAGTACTTTTCCCCATTGAGCCTGAGTTGTTAGTGTCATGCTCAGATGTGATTCTGCAAGGAGTTTGACTTGACTCAAAAGGATAACAAAGTGACAACTTCCACCTGCTTTGACTCCTGTCCAGTTCCTGTTAGAATTTTCAGAATCTTTTTTCACTATGTCATATTTAAGGGTAGGGTCAAGGCAGGAACTACTGGACTAAGGAAGGCACGGACTCTTGTCCCCAAATGCTGGGACTCTTTATAGCCAGAACAGCTCACTTGGTGCATAGTGTATAAAGGAAAGGATCTTAACAATCCTGTTGCCAGCAACATTTGGCTACGAAGTTCTTTCAGCATAACTTCTATTTGGGAAATACCCTTATTGCAACATTTGGTCCAGAATCATCTGCTCTTTTTGCAAAAACCTCAGTCGAGCAAAGATACCTCTGCCAAACCCCACCTTCTATCCCTTTACCTTCACTTCCAGCCCATTTCTCCTGAGAAAACCATATTGCCATGGGAATTTATTTACTATCTGTTGCCTCCAGACATAATCTCTATCAGACTTAATCAAACCTACTACTTTTGATTATTCATTTAAATTATTCTCTTTCTTGACTATCCTAGTGCCAACTCCACCAGGAAAGATCCAAGTAACCATCCTGGTGCAAGCCCCTGTTATATCTATAGTTATTCAGTGTAACAACAGGTTAGCTGCTAACAGCCTTGTTTTAGCCCCATTGTTTATGAGATCTTTCTTTCACAATGTCCTCAGTGTGCATGAGTATAAGAATCCTTAAGAGCTTCATTTTGATTCTGCTGTGTTCACCTGAGCCTTTCCTGCATAATTGATACTCGTTAGCCCCTACTGCCCTACTGGGGGGTGCTGTGCTAGTCCGACAGGTGTAAATTTTATTAAATGTGTGTCACTACAGCCCTCTTCTTGGAGATAATGTTTTAAAATATCGAGTATTGACACATTTCATTTCTCTAATAATCAATGATGCTGAGCTTTTTACATATATGATTGTTGGCCACATGTATATCTTCTTTTAAAAAGTGTCTGTTCATGTTCTTTGCTCACTTTTTAATGGGGTTGTTTGTTGTTGTTGTTGTTTCTATATTTGTTGAAGCTCCTTATAGATGCTGGATATTAGACCTTTGTCAGATGGATAGTTTGCAAATATTTTCTCCCACTCTGTGGGTTGTCTGTTCACTCTGTTGATAGTTTCTCTTGTGCAGAAGCTCTTTAGTTTACTTGGATTCCGTTTGTCAATTTTTGCTTTTGTTTCAATTGCTTTTGGTATCATTGTCATGAAATATTTGCCTATTCCTATGTTCAGAATGGTATCACCTAGGTTGTATTCCAGGGTTTTTATAGTTTTGGATTTTATATTTATGTTTTTAATCCATTGATCATTAGAATAATGCAAATCAAAACTACAATGAGATACGATCTCACAACAGAGTGGCTATTACTAAAAAGTCAAAAAATAACAAATAATGACGAGATTGAGGAGAAAAAGGAGCATGTATACAATGTTGGTGGGAATGTAAACTAGTTCAACTATTGTGGAAGACAGTGTGGCAATTCCTCAAAGACCTAAAAACAGAAATACCATTTGATCCAGCAATCCCGTTCTTGGGTATATACCCAAAGGAATATACACTGATGTTGGAGTAAAGATGCATGTCTGTACTTGAGAAAATCCCCTCTAATTACTCAACCACCACTGTTTGTAGCTACTTTTTCATATGCTCTGTATTATTTGACTTGCTGACATTTCAAACGTTAACTTTAGAGTCCCTTTTTTTCCTTATTACACATTTTTTGGTACCATTTTACATCAGTAACTACAAAAACCAGCTTAGAATTTCTGTCACCTTTTCCCCTTTCCTAATAAGCTTGCTTTCACAAGGATATACTAAACTATCCTTGCCAATCGTCTTCAAGCAATGCCTTTTATTTATTCAAAAATCTACAGTATACTATGTTTTTCATTAATTAGCACTATGGCTGTTAATGTTCAGACAACATAGAAGTTGAGGATTTAGGCAGTTTTCTGAACAAACGTTACATTTGTAAATGTTTAACACCAATATTTTCCTAGTTTCAAGCAAAACTTGAATTTTGCTTAAAATATCCAGGTGCTATAATTGAGGCCAAAGAGGTCACCTTTTTGTTAAATCAGGTGGATAATTACTCTAATTCTACAGTTTACTTTGCATGAAGTAATTAACTGAGAGAAATTAACTGAAAATTTCAGTGAAAAGAAATAGTCAAAAATGAGTGCTGAGTATCTTCAAGCCCAAACAAGTAGGTAATTGCCTGAAGTCACTAGTTGTTTAGTTAACCAGTCTCGGTTATTGAAATATAACCATGGTGAAATTGGAAGAAAGAAAAATAAACATCCCTTTAGCATGCCTACCACAGTGCTCAATCATATATACTCAGAGTTAGTAGCAGCTTAGCAGTTCACTTTATTTGAGTCAATTTTCACAAACATCTGCTTTGGACATGAAGAAAGACTCTAGAGGTAGAAAACTTAGCAAGAACTAGAATAATCTAATAAATCTGAAATGTGATGATTAACTAGAAATATTTTCACATATATCATTTCTATTTTGCTAGAACACAGCCTAGAAAGTCTGGATAAACAAATGACAAATGTATAGGCATACTGAAAACTGGAAAAAAAGGTTGGTGTTAAATAATGTCAAATGTAAAAGAGGGTCTCGGAAATCTTAACATCTATGAAACAGTTTAAAAACATCCCTGGGGGCAAATGATGTCGAAATTATGAGAAACAAAATGAACGTTTAGGAGTCCAATTTTCCCCTTTGAACTTGTGAATGAACCTTATTTCACAACCTTCTATTACTCACAAGGTTTTGAAAAATTCAAATAGACCCACTTAGCCATATATATGGCCAATCTGTACTAAAGTCATTTCATAGTTAGCTATTTACATTATTCAGAGAAATCTCAAAGGGGAAAATTTTAAACCTATCTTTACTTTTAAATACATCTACTTTTTTAGTATTATAGAGTGAGGAGAAATGTTACATAAAAAATAAACTTCTGACTTGCCTCACTATAATTAAAGCTTATCTCATCTAGTCTGACTTGGGTGGAAATGTTGAACAGCTGTCTGATCCACCCCTTCTACCCCTAATACCTTTCCAACTATATGAAGACTTGTGGCTAAGCTAATCCTTCAGTTCTCCTAGACTTCTTTTACAAGGGCAATTTTCTAAAACTTTCAAAGGAATCACTTTGGCTAGCTTACCCTGGCCCTTCTCTAAATGCCCCCTGAATCTAAAATAAAAGTTGAAATTATTAAAGTGAAAAGATAAATAAATACTCCACGTCTCAGTTAGACCATAGATGCTGAAACTGAACACATTATTCCACTTGGAAGACATGAAAAAATCCTAACACAGAATATACCAAGATTACATCTCAGCTCCTTCATGCTATTAATATATCTATATAAAAGATAATGTTCACATTTACAACCATAGGGCTTTCCATTACTGGCTTTTTTTTTTTTTTTTTTTTTTTTTTAACCTATGACTCCCACAGGCCTAATGCAGTTATTTGCTATACTTGTATATAATGAATCCAGGACCATCTTGTACTCCTCTGAAGTCTGGTATTCCTCCCTCAGTGGGCTTACTTTTAATTGACTTTGTCTTGATTATTTTTACCCGTTTCAACTTGTCAAACTTGTTTAGCATCCCAATCTTATCTCACTTCTCCTAACCCCTATACTGACAAAAGCAGAATTCTTTGAGTATGCATTCCTTAAAGAAAGTCTCAAACATGATATACCTATTTGATGAGTCTGCATACAGTCGTGACACTAAGACATTCAACATTCCTGCCCCTTGTTCACTGCCTAATAAAACCCAAAGTCTTGTTTATTGATGCTCTTACCTGATTCCCAGGTCTTTGCTGATGTTCAAAGAATGGGATGCAACAGCACAGGCTTAAATTGGAGTCAGCCCTACAGCCAGATGCTCTACAATGTGTTCTTCTAGAACTTATTGCACCTCAAAATAGTTACTATCTGTAAGTGTTTTCCCCCTGGAGTACAACCCGGAAAAAAAAAAAAAAAAAAATGTGACTCCAGCCGGAACAGTGGTAAAGCTGGGAAACAAGGCAACTGAGTACATGAGGAAGGAGGGGACAGAATGGGGAAACAAGTTCCCAAAATAGGAGATATCACCTTAACTCTTGCTCTCTGGGGATTCAGAGATAGCTTTATGCTGTCTGTAATATACAAGAGGAAGAAAACGCAAAAGAAAGGGTGGATGAGACTTCACCCCTTACAAAGTGTAGGCCTTACATATCCCTCAGGCACAGAAGAGAAAATAGGCCAACTTATTCCCTCTTCCTCTATCTTCTCCTGGGATGTTCACTTATACTTTCTTACTTAAATTTCTGGTATTTCCATCTTGGAACTGTCTCTATCCCTGGGCAGTTATCAGCATAAATATACCCTTCCACCTCAGCCGGGATGTTCTGGGCCACCAGCCAATTGTGTATGTCCCCTCTATCAATAATTAGATTGTGCCTAATCATATAGCATTTAGATGCTACAAATATCAACATGAGTAATTAACTTGGACTGTGAACCCAATTTACAGCATTCAATACATATTAAGTCATAATAAACTAGTATATTATTATATCCGTGTAAGTTTGTGATAAAATTAAAAAATAGATTATATCAAAGTATTTAGGGTTTGTGGAGATTAAAGTATTTATGTGTTGAGAAGATACTTGGAATTTTAATTTCCATAGTATAGATGTAAGCAAAGTTAATTTGGAATCTTAAGCACTTGGATTTGTGTGGGACAGAGGACAGCTGAAGCCTGACACTTAATTTTTATTTTATTCATTTCTAATTTATACTTAATTCCAAAAAGTATTCAATACAGCTGGCATTGAATTGGAGGTGTGCTATAATCAATCATATATTAAATAATTTCATTCAAATATTTTTAAAATGAATGACTCTAATATATTTGCACCATTTCTATTTTTATTTAAATGCCTCCAAATAGCTAGGTTGAAAAACAGTTTTTATCCTTTTTAAGGAACATTTAATGATGAGAGGAATTGCAAGGCATATTTCTGAAATGGCAGGTCTTTGTTCTAAGGAATGGATATGTGAGAGAACATTTTTCTCCATCAAAATAATGTATCCCTATCTCTTTCCTTTTTCAACTCTCTTCAATTTTGTAATGTAATTTAATGTAATAGAAGAATAGTGTTCTTCCTATTAGAGGTAAGTAATCATTACTACTGTATAATGATGTCCTTTTTTTCTCATTTTTTTAAAGGTACTCTTTGAAAACATTTCTTCACATTAGCTGTTAGAATCAATTATCAAGACTCCAAACTCACGATTGTTAGTCACCCTTGACTGAGTTAATAGTTGACTATAAGCATTGTGATTGATATGAATCAAAACAATAAAAATAGCATCCAATTTTATAGATGAGAGTGGTTAATTTTGAAGAAAAATAAAATTCAGGAAGAAAAGGAAAAAATCTAGTCTAGGTAATATACTAGATTCTTCATATGTTACCTAATTAAATCGTGAAAATTCTATAAAATAGGTATCATTATCCCCATTTTGCAGATAAGAAAACTGAAGTTCAAAAATGTGAATTGCCCACAACTATTTAGTGGCATAGCTCAAAGTGGAATTGAAATCTGTTTGAATTCTAAGGTTGTGCCCTTAATCACTACTCACCACTGTGGTAAAGGGAGAGCATAATGAAGAATGAGGTACAAAAACAAACTAATTTCCAATAAAAGTGGCTACTCATTCCTTTCCTTGCTGCTCTTCTACTCTGCCCCAACAATAAAACAAAATAATATAGATTATCTATTAACTGCCAAAGTATATTTACATAGCTGAACTGCTTCTAAATGAATTGTGTTTATAAAAATTGATGAAGATTTTTGCATGTCCACATTCAGAAATAAGTGTTTGAAAAAATGAATTCTAAGTACTGAGGTTTAGAACTGTTAGTTAAAAGCATTAAATATCTTTACTATTTCAAGTCCTCAAACTAGCCTGTGTGTTTATAATATAATCATTTATACTGCCATATAAACTCTTGGGAACCTATTCCCAAAAAATAAAATTAAAGAAAAACATTGTGAGGGTAAATTATAAATGATTAAACATAAGCTGACATGGATGTAGCATTAGTATCCTAACACCAATGCACAATGCACAATCGACTAAAGGTCTTTATTGGCTTTGTACATTGGTTGATGACTTGATGGATTTGGTGAATAACTAGAAAATTTTACAGCCAGAGCATGTATGTAATAATAATCAAATATTTGAATCTTTAGCAACTTCCTAGAGGCATAGGTCTTTCCAAACCTGAAAAACAACCATTATTTAATCTTACTACTCCCTCTAGCTATCACCTTATTTTATTTTCGTTTCATGGTCAAACTTCTCAAATAGTCTACATGAGCTTACTCCTCTTTCTATATAACCTCTCCCTCTAGATACCACTTCAGTTTTATTTCTGCTCCACCTCACTAGGGCAACTGCTTCCTCACAGTTTACCAATGACCTTCTTGTTAAGAAATCCACATTCTCGCTTCACAGCATGTTGCCCATCACCTCCACTTTGAATTTTTTTTTATTGACCTCCATACCACTATCTAATTTTATTCTTTCCCTTTCTCCCCATATACTTATTCTTTATTAACTTCACTGGTTACTCTTCCTTCTACACCTTTTTGTGGACTGATTTTCCAATGCTCCTGCTCTTTTTTCATTCTTTACCCTAGAAATTTCATTCATTTTAATGACTTCTATGACATCTGTGTTGATGACAGCTGAAATGTAGCAGGACGAGCCACAGACAAAACCCCTCAGACACCAGGTTAAAGAAGGAAGTGGCTTTATTTGGCCGGGAGCATCAGCAGACTTGCGTCTCAAGAACCAAGCTCCCCGAAGAAAGTGTTCCTGGCCCTTTTAAGGGCTTACAACTCTAAGGGTCCACGTGAAAGGGTCGTGATAGATTGAGCAAGCATGGAGTACGTGACTAGGTAAGGGTGGTGAGCAAGGTAAGTATTTCTCCATACCATTGTCTGTGATCTATAGATAGCACAAGCGGTTAGGGCGGGGGTTAATCTTTAACCTACAGGCCTGACCAGTGGTGCTGATCAGTCTGTTATTTTTCAGTTTTTACTTCCTCCTTTTCTTTGGAGACAGGAGACAGTAAGAGAAATGACCTCTCTCCTCAAAGCTAAATCTTCAGACTACCTCCAGCCTCGTAATTCCTGCTGAATATGTTTACTTGATTATTAATTATTAGTATAGATTAGTCAAGTCCAAAATAGAACTTACCATATTTTCCAAGTAAATATCTTTTCCCTGTCACCTTCATCACTTGTAACATTCTCCCATCTATGATTTATCTCTTTTCTTCACTTGTTACATCAAGTCAGCCACAAAGTTCTACCAAATTCTCTCTTTCTCACTGTTCTTATGCCTCTAAGTCAATTGGACACACCTGTTCAAGTTAGAGCTGGACCAAAATACAAAGCTACTACTGGCACTTTGCATTATGGCTCCAGAATTTACCAAGTCTAGATCTCATGCTTTTGCTCTACCACTTGCTCTGTCATCCTAGATACTTGCATATTGGCCATTTTTCTCTCCCAGTTCTCTTCTACTAAAATATTAGTTTCAAGGATTTAGCATTTTATATTTAACATTTGTTCCTTTCCAGGACATGATTTCCAACTTTTCCCTTCTGGTAAGACTGTATAACATACCCAGTGGCCCTGCCATGTAATAAAAATTACTGATGTTTTGACATGTTTTAAGAACCTAGAAACTATGTAATTCTACTGCCTGCCTGCTTGCTTGAACTACAACCCTCTTGGAAACCCAATCAGGGGAAAAATGGAATAGACTGTTCCTGTCTTAACTTCTCTATTCAGCGTAAATCCCACTATCAAATATTTCAATTATTCTTTTGACCATTTCCTCACCTTTCTTATTCATTGTCCTTATGTAGCATCCACGTGATAAAATTCAAGCCATGTGTCAATCCAAATGTCCACCTCTCTGGCCCTACTATGCTGAGCTCTTGAATGTTGTTGGAGAAAATTACAAATTAGTCTATTGCAAGTTCTTGGTCTTTAATCTCAGCTTGCTTCCAATGCCACCCAGTAATCTTCCTATTGTTCTCTCTTAATAACAGCTCTTTCAAACCTTCTCTACTCTCCTACCACTACTACCCCTCTGCCCCACAGTCCCTTCAGATAATTTCACCTCTTACTATGTGGAAAAATTAGAAACTATCATAAGAGAACCCTTCAAATGTTCTGCCCTGCCACCTATAAACATCCCTGCTCAGCACTCAGTCTCCGTTCCTTTTTCTGTAACAATAGAAAAGGTGATCTACTCTAATATAAGGCTAATACTTCCACATATACTCTTGATCCTATTGTTTCCTGATGTCTCAGATTGCCATCACTTCATCAAGTCCCCCACCCCAAGTATGCCTGCTCTCTTTCTCTCTCCTGAATCTTTGTCCTTTCCCTCCCTACTATATCTTCCCAACAGCACTGAAATATACTTAACTCTCTATCTTAAAAAAAAAAGAACATGACTCCCCTTGATCTGATGCCCACACTAATTACTGCACCAATCTTTGATTATGCATAATACCCAAGTTTCTTTAAAGACTTGCCTCTCCTAATTGTTTCAATGTCCACTCATATCATTTATTATTTAATTTACTATAATTTTGTATCCACTCCATTGATTCATTGACATTGCCAAAATCAGTAATGACCAATGTAATATCCAGTGGTCACATGGACCTCTCCCTCTTACTGAAATTCTTTTGGTTTCTAAGACACCATCCTGCCTCTCCTCCTAGCTATGTAGCTGCTGCTTCCCTGTCTTTTTGAGGGGAGAATCTCTACTTCCTTCAACAGTCCTTATTTTTCCTTCTTTTTTTTTTTTTTTTTTTGAGGTGGAGTCTCACTCTATTGCCCAAGCTGGAGTGCAGTGGTGCCATGTGGCCTCACTGCAACCTCTGTCTCCTGGGCTCAAGCTATTCTCCTGCCTCAGCCTCGCTGGGATTACAGGCACATGCCACAATGCCCAGCTATTTTCTGTATTCTTTGGTAGAGATGGGGTTTCACCATGTTGTCCGGGCTGGTCTCGAACTGCTGACCTCAAGTGATCCACCTGCCTCGGCCTCCCAAAGTGCTGAGATTACAGGCATAAGCCACTGCACCAGGCCCAAAAGTCCTTTAAATGTTGATGTTTCTTAGTGTTCTATCCTCAGTCCTTGACTTTTTTCATTTTACATTGTCTTCCTTATGTAGTCCTATTCCCGTATGCTGATAAATCACAAATTTAAACTCCGACCCAAATCTCCCTTTTAAACTATGAGATATGTCCTACTTAAACTTCCCTCAGGCTATTCCATTCAACATATCCCAAACTGCATTTGTCAACCTCTATCTTTAACTTCAAATTTCCAGAACTGCTCCTCCCACTTTGTTTCTATTGCCAGTAAATGATCTCATCATCTACCTCATTGTCCTAACCCAGAAACCTAGATGTCAACTTTGACTATTCTTCTTCACTGAACTTTTCAACATATCCTAGATGGTCAGCACTTTCACAACACAGTCCTTTTGCAAATAATGCCTCTCTGCCTGAAATACGCTAATTTCTTCCTCTTTACCTAGGACACCTCCTACTAATCTCACCCAGATTTCTTCTTCAAGACTTTACATTAAGAACCCCTCCAGGACTTTACTCTTCTGAGTTTCCATAACATCCTACTCAAAACTTTGCTGTGCTATGTACCCGATTTTCTTCACTTCTCTATGGTCCCCATAAGACTGTAAGTAATGTGAAGGTAGAGGCTTGTGCTTTAGTCATGTTTGTATCCATGCACTTAATATGGTATAACATTGACACTTAAAATGGGCTATTGAATAACATTTTAAAGGTTTATCAGAATAAAATAGGCAGACAGAAAGAAAAACTAGAGAAAAGTATCAAAATGGTTTTGGTAAGAAGATGTAGAAGTGTCCAATCTGTGGAAAACAGAGATTTTTCCTTCATCTCTCAACATTAACACATTTTAATCACATTTTAGTCTAATTATTAAACTATAGTGCTAATTGTAGGATTATCAGAAAACACAGATAAATTTTTTTATTATTATACTTTAAGTTGTAGGGTGCATGTGCACAATGTGCAGGTTTGTTACATATGTATACATGTGCCGTGTTGGTTTGCTGCGCCCATTAACTCGTCATTTACATTAGGCATTTCTCCTACTGCTATCCCTCCCCAATTCCCCCACCCCATGACAGGCCCCAGTGTGTGATGTTCCCCACCCTGTGTCCAAGTGTTCTCATTGTTCAATTCCCACCTATGAGTGAGAACATGAGGTGTTTGGTTTTCTGTCCTTGCGATGGTTTGCATAGAATGATGGTTTCCAGTTTCATCCATGTCACTACAGAGGACATGAACTCATCCGTTTTATGGCTGCATAGTATTCCATGGTGTATATGTGCCACATTTTCTTAATCCAGTCTATGACTGATGGACATTTGGGTTGGTTCCAAGTCTTTGCTATTGTGAGTAGTGCCACAATAAACATACGCGTACATGTGTCTTTATAGTAGCATGATTTATAATCCTTCGGGTATATACCCAGTAATGGGATGGCTGGGTCATATGGTATTTCTAATTCTAGATCCTTGAGGAATCGCCACACTGTCTTCCACAATGGCTGAACTAGTTTACACTCCCACCAACAGTGTAAAAGCATTCCTCTTTCTCCACATCCTCTCCAGCACCTGTTGTTTCCTGACTTTTTAATGATTGCCATTCTAACTGCTGTGAAATACTATCTAATTGTGGTTTTGATTTGCATTTCTCGATGACCAGCAATGATGAGCATTTTTTCATGTGTCTGTTGGCTGCGCAAATGTCTTTTTTTGAAAAGTGTCTGTTCATATCCTTTGAGCACTTTTTGATGAGGTTGCTTGATTTTTTCTTGTAAATTTGTTTAAGTTCTTTGTAGATTCTGGATATTAGCCCTTTGTCAGATGGGTAGATTGCAAAAATTTTCTCCCATTCTGTAGGTTGCCTGTTAACTCTGATGGTAGTTTCTTTTGCTGTGCAGAAGCTCTTTAGTTGAATTAGATCCAATTTATCTATTTTGGCTTTTGTTGCCATAGCTTTTGGTGTTTTAGTCATGAAGTCCTTGCCCATGCCTATGTCCTGAATGGTATTGCCTAGGTTTTCTCCTAGTGTTTTTATGGTTTTAGGTGTAACATTTAAGTCTTTAATCCATCTTGAATTAATTTTTGCATAAGGTGTAAGGAAGGGATCCAGTTTCAGCTTTCTACATATGGCTAGCCTGTTTTCCCAGCACCATTTATTAGATAGGGAATCCTTTTCCTATTTCTTGTTTTTGTCAGGTTGGTCAAAGACCAGATGGTTGTAGATGCGTGTTGTTATTTCTGAGGTCTACATTCTATTCCATTTGTCTATATCTCTGTTTTGGTGCCAGTACCATGCTGTTTTGGCTGCTGTAGCCTTGTAGTATAGTTTGAAGTCAGGTAGTGTGATGCCTCCAGCTTTGTTCTTTTAATTTAGGATTGTCTTGGCAATGCAGGCTCTGTTTTGGTTCCATATGAACTTTAAAGAAATTGTCCCACAATGGTATCATAACTCATTTCAGATTATTTTTAAATATCTTCATAACGAAAAATTATGATGAATATTATAACGAATTCCTGTATATCCCATGATTATTACTTCTCGAGAACTCTTAGAAAAGTGGAAGAGAAAGTCAGAAGAGGAGGTTAGAATGATGCAATGTGAGAAAGACTCAACCTGCTGTAACTGGCTTTAAAGATGGAAACGGACCATGAACCAAGGATTATGGAGGCCTCTATATGTTGGAAAAAACAAGCGAACTGTTTTTTCTCTAGAGCTTCTAGAATGAAAGACAGACCTGCTGTCATCTTGATATTAGCCCAACAACAACAACAGAAAAAAATAATAACAAGGAAAAGTAAAATACTTGTGTTACTTGTGAAGGAAATCTTCCTGTACAGTTGGTCTGCCTACTACCAGGGATCAGGAACAAAGGAGGTAGAACCTGAAGAAGAGGGTTACCAATTCATTTTTGACAAAAGCACCAAGAACATACTTTGAGGAAAAGGCAGTCTCTTCAATAAAAAGTGCTGGGAAAACTGGATATTCATATGCAGAAGAATGAAACTAGGCATCTATCTCACACCATATACAAAAATCAAATGAAAACGGGCTGAAGACTTAAATGTAAGACCTGAAACTATGAAGTTCCTAAATTAAAATTTGGGGAAATGTTTCATGACATTGGCCTAGGCAAAGACTTCTTGTGTAACACCTCAAAAGCACAAGCAGTCAAAGCAAAAATGAACAAATGAGATCCCATCAAGCTGAAAAAACTTCTCACAACAAAGAAACAATAAATAAAGAGACAACCTACAAAATGGGAGAAAATATTTATAAACTATTCAACTGACAAGGGATTATGAACCAGAATATAAAAGGAACAAAAATTAATAATAAAAAACAAATAATCCGATTAAAAGTAGGCCAAAAATCTGAATAGACATTTCTCAAAGACAACATTCAAACAACCCATAGGTATACGAAAAAAGGTCAACATCACTAATCATCAGAATAATGTGCATCAAAGCCACAATGAGATATCATCTCACCCCAGTTAAAATGTTTTTTTTTTCATAAAAAATAAATAATAATGGATGCTGGTGAAGATGTGGAGAAAGAGGAACTCTCGTACACTGTTTGTGGGAATGTAAATTAGTACGGCCATGATGTGTAGTCACTTCATACAGTACAGTGTGAGGGTTCCTCGAAAAACTAAAAGTAGAACTACCATATAATTCAACAATCCCACTTCTAGACATGTATTCAAAAGAAGGGAAATCAGTATATTGAAGAGATATCTGCATTCCCATGTTTATTGCAGCACTATTCACAGTTGCCAAGATATGGAATCAATCTATGTGTATATCACCAGATAAATGGATAGAGAAAATATGGTATATACACTCAATGAAATATTATTCATCTATAAAAAATAATGAAATTCTATCATTTGCAACAACATGGATGGAACTGGAAGAAGTATAAGCCAAGTACAGAAAGATAAATATTGTATGTTCTCACTCATATGTGGAAGGTAAAATATTTGAATCATGGAGGTAAAGAAAGGCTAGGAAGGGTATTGAGGAGGAGGGATAAAGAGGCAGTGGTTAATGGGTACAAGAATACAGTTAAATAGGAGGAATATAATCTAGTGGTTTGGTAGCACAATAAGGCAACTAAAGTTAACTATAACTTACTGGATATTTCAAAATAACTGAGGAGTGGATTTGGAATGTTTCCAACACAAAGAAATAAGAAATGTTTGAGGTGATGAATGTTCATTACACATAGTATGCTTGTATCAAAATATCACATGTACCCCATAAATATGCACAACTCATGAATTTATTAAAATTAATTTTTTTTTAATGGAGGCTTCCCAGTTAAATTTGAATTTCAGATAAAAGGAGTAATTTTTAGTATAAGTATATCCAATGTCAACAGTAAATATTTTGGACATATTTATACTAAAATAATTTTTATATGAAATTTAAATTTAACTGAGAATCTTGTATTTTATCTGGCAAACTTTATTAACTGGGCATCCTGGTAAATTTTAGCTAAATCTGGTTCTCCTACTGAAGGATTTAACTTCATGGCGTTACCATGTTAACACCTCAAATACCTTTTTCATTTCTTCCCAAAAAGAAGTTTTGTCCCAGTGAAGTTGTGTCCCAGTGTCTCATACATGAGAAGCATTAGCATATGAAATTGTGGGGGAATCATATTGGGTGTCAAAGCCAACATTATAGTGGAATGTTGGCTTAGGCCCAGTGCTACAGTACAAATTCAGGCAAATCAGCTCCCCTCTTTGAATTCTAGTTTTCACGTATTCAAATGAAGGGATTTGGATAAGATCCTATAATTAGTGAATTAATTCTTGGAAGTAATGTGATGCAGTTCTATTGTAAAGGATGATAATTTTACACTTGAATGGGCAGAGCCGACACTGACACCTGCACAGGTGGCTCCCTGCCTGGAACATGGACACTGCTTCCATTACAGCAGGTGGTGCATGGCCACGCTCAGCAGCTCCAGGATTTCATCCTCTCATCTGCACTCTGCTATTGAGTTCGTCCCGTGAATTTAAAAAAAAAAAAAAAATTAATTTCACTTTTTAGTTGTGTAGCTTCTATTTGGTCATTTTAAAAATAACTTCTATTTTTTTACTGAGATTTTCTATTTTTTAATTTGTTTCAAAGAATTTGTTATTGATTTTTGGATCCAATTTATGATGGCTGCTTTAAAATTCTTGTCAGATAATTTCAACGTCTCAATTTTCCTGGTGTCAGCTTAAGTTGTTTGTGGTTACCTCATTCAAATTGCGGTTTTCCTGGCTCTTGGCATAAAAGGTGATATTCGTTTGTGAAAAAAAAGAACTCTTAGAGGCTCTACAGTCTTTCTCACATAGTTTTCATTCCCATGGGTGTCTTTTTTCTCAACATAATGTTTAAAAAGTTGTTTCTGGCCAACCGAGATCTGTCCTGCTATAAAACTAAGGATATTTTTTTCCCTCTGCAAATTTTCCATGGTCATAGAAGACAAGTGATGAGTATCTCCCTTTTCTTTACATAAACTGCCTTCATTTTCCTGTGGACAGAAATTCCTTATCCTTCTCTTTCTCAAACAGAATAGCCTTAATTATGTTAGGGCTAGTCTCCTTCTTGATGAGTATTTGGGTCCATTTTCAGGAAAGTTCCTCCAGTTTTTCCAAGTCTTAAACCAAATAGAATGCTATTTTCAAAAAGTAAGTAAACGAAAGAGCCATTTGATAATAGTAAAAGACATATTCAGCTTAGAAGATGAGAACCTGCCTTTTAACAAAGCACCAGGAATGCTTTTTTCTTTTTCAATCCTCTGTTCAGGACCACACAGAAGCAATGTCCTTTTTTCCTTGTTAATTCATGCCTAAAATGAGGTGTTCAGGGGTTAAAAAACACCAGTGAATTACTCACTGTATACAATTTCCAGCTCTTTATCAATGTCAATCAATGTCACTCTTTTTCACAGCCAGATTTCATGCAAAGTCAACATTTTAAAGTTTAATAATAATAGATTTCTGCAAGTTAATCCTGCTGATTCACTGTACTTGGTTGAGGCTGATATTTTCCCCTCAATTTGCATAGCTACCTAGACCATAAAGACAAAAGTTTCTCATCACTTTATAAACTCTCTTACACATGACTTTTCACTAAGCAATCTGCTAACCCAAAAAGGTTGATAAAATTGTTTCCAATTAATTTATATTATATCATACGCCACTCATTCTCAAGACTTCTCCTTGAATTTATATTCAGTGCCCACAGGAGAGGACAAATATCTTTGCCTTCTGTAAGCCAGGCTGTTTTCTATCTTTTTTCCCTGTCTACAACCCTGAAAAGAAGTGAACTCAAAAGGGAGAGGAGGCGAATATGGTAGCTAAATGGTGTGTTTTACTATCATGACCATCTTCTGCTCAACAAGCGCTGAAAAAAATAGATACCATAAATAAGAGGACAGTGCATTAGAAATAGGCTAGTGTGCTCAGCTAAGCTATAAATGAAGAAGACAGGCTTTTTGGCCTTGTATGTGTGTGTCTTCTTTCTCTCCCTCTTCTCATCTGGACCTTACCCTTGTGATGCCTGGGCCCAGATTGCCTTTGCATCATCCTCCCAAATGCCCAGGTTTCCCTCCCAAACCCATTTGGCTGAAAGAGCCATCTATAATCTGGACCTTTCTCCTCCTCTATCTCATTAGTAACACTCAATTATAGTGTTCTTTCCTCCCAAGGCCTTGCTAGGCGATTGAAACTGATCTGAGAAAATAACTCGGGCTAAGATATTAATAAATGATAATGACCTAATGAGTTTCTGTTCTGAGGTAGCAAATGAGGACCATTACAGGAGCCTTCCACATCTTCTTAACACCAAAGTGTGACACTTTCAGGCACTATGGAAGATTTTGAGAGATACATTTGGGGCTTGCTCCAGTACCCTTTAAATCACATGCCACAGGCAGCAGCAGCCGGAATCTCTTAAGCTTCTATTACAGGTTGATAGCAGTCACATACTCTCATTTTTCTCCCCTTTTAATTTTTACCTATCAAACCCTATCCCCTGTCAGATATGATCAATGACAGAAAAGGACCTTTATAGTTTATAAAATATTGCCCGAGGACTTCTCCTCCCTTTCTTCCCCTCCCTAATAATGTGATTCTCCCTGTTTGGACAAGTGCTTAAGTGCCTGAACAAAGAGGCTTGTGTTATTAATTATGTATGTATACTCAAGGGCCTCTGCAATGGGCTTAAAAAAAATAAACTGAAAGAATAAGTAAACCAGTAAAAGGATCATGTTGGTTAGCACTTAGGGGCAAATAGACACTCTGGGTTCAGTGCCCCTTTCAATCCCACACTCCTGGAAATACCCAATTAGTGCATGTGCATTGCAAAGAAAGACCAAATGGGAATGTGTTTTGTCAGGCCTCTGCACAACCCTTGCAGAGATCCACTCACAGTTACACTAATCAGATCATTAGGTTGCACTCCATAACTTACATACATGCTAGACACGGCATTTTAAAATGTTGATATCACTGATAAATCCAAAGCCATGTGAGAACTTCTCGAATGCACTATTAAAAGCACTAAAGTTTAAAGTATGTTTAATTATTTCCCATAAACATAATTCTGAAAGCTCTTTTTGTTTATTTCAAGGGAAGAAAATCAATTTTCCGTCTGCTGTTGCTAACTCAAATACTGGATGGGAAATTATATTTACAATTATTTTTATTGCTTCACCTTATATTTTTCTAGCTGTAGATCTCATTGACATAGCACTAATCATAGAAACTCTAAAATGAAAAGTCATACAGATCTTCCAAACAGGGTTTTTAAAGGAAAAATATTTGGTAGCATCAAGCACAACAATTTCTCAAGTGACGAGTTAAATGGAATTATTTATAGACTGCCACCCATTGCTTTAAAAATTACTTCTGTTTTTATACTTGCCATGAATCACTATTATCTCTCCATCTCCCTTTCTGTCTCTAGGTCTCTTTGCTCCTTCATATTCACACCTACACATTCATTCACAGTCCACATTGTCAGAGACTAAATGATTATTCTTTGCAGCTGCTGAGTCATCTGAGTCAGCTAGAAGTGCTAGAACCCTTCCTGCCCATCTGCCTAATTACTGACCAAGCACTGAATCAGAAATTGCAGTAAGTAATCACATAGAAGACACAGAAAATGTCAATTCTCTTAGGAGAGGGTGAATAAATAGGCAGAGATTGTAAAATATGTTGCCTTTGGATTTTAGCTGATATACATGTTTAATGAGCAGCTTCTTACAAGCCAGACATCGGATTTTTACCTGAAATCTGGGGTGCATTTTGCTGCAGCATTTCTTAGAATCCAGAAAAAAGAAACGATACACTGCTGCAGCAAAAATGAAAATGCTCATGCACACAGGAATAATGTTTTTCTCCTCCGAGTGGTATATACCAACTCAGGATATGTGGAATCATTTACTGATGGATGTACTGATTTAAACCGAAAACTCCTTTAAAGTTAATAATCTATCAACATTCCTGAGGAAGATTATGATATGGCCATGAAGCTATGTTATTATCTTCCTTGAAGAAATATTCCAACAATTGGCAAAATTTCTTAGATTTGCAATCAAATTAGAAATCTGGCTGGTCATGGTGGCTCACGCCTGTAATCCCAGCACTTTGGGAGGCAGAGGCAGGTGGATTGCTTGAGCTCAGGAGTTCAAGATCAGCCTGGGCAACATGGGGAAACCCTATCTCTACCAAAAATACAAAAATTAGCCAGATGTGGTGGCGCACACCTGTGTCCCAGCTACTGGTGAGGCTGAGGTGAGAGAATCGCTTGAGCCTGGGAGTTGGAGGTTGCAATGAGCCAAGATCATACCACTGCACTCCAGCCTGGGTGACAGAGTGAGACTTCATCTCAAAAACAAAAACAAAACCAAACAAAAATAAATCTGGTGTCATCTCTGATTTGACAATTAAATTAGAAAACATACAAATTGCCTGGCTCAGTTTTTAATACCAATAAGCTCAGTGAGAACACAAACATGTATTCCAAGGGCTTCTCTATTTGGTAACGGATGAAGTTCAGCTTTCATTTTAGTTGGAGGCTTTGGGTATCCAGCCTGGCAGAAACTGCTGTGGTTTTAGGAGCAACAGTTGTTTTGGAGATAAATGTAATGTTTAATTAGTCGCTAGATTTTATTGTTTCCATGACTATAGTCCCTGGACTGACTTAAATGGTGGACTCTGAAGTAAGAAGCAGAGAGGTTTCAGAGGAAATACTGGATTGAAAATAGAGACACCTAGTTCTTGCACAATCCCTACCTCCTACCTCCTTTCCCTTACTTGCAGACTGAGAGAAGACAATCACTTAACTACACTGTGCCTACTACTTCACACTCTATAAAAGTGGCCAAAGAAGTGCTCCACATCTTAATTAGATACTTTTACATATCCAATATGCATTATATAATCAATAAATACTTGTTGAAAAGAGTGTCAATTTTCAAAGGAAATCACAAACTCCAAGCTGAATCCTCATATAGCCATTTTGTTCCTCTGGCTTTGTCTTCTCAAGTTACAAATGGGGTCTATCCCCTAAAGCTGTAGGGAAAAATCAAAGGGATCATACTTGTAAAGCAGTAATAACAAAAGTATCTAAAGATAAAGCTGTCCACAAACCAGAAACCCTTGTTTCTGAATGTGCATAAATGCTCAATTCACTGTGTCCAGATATGAAGGTATAGAGGGAGGAAGATAAAGCAGTTCATTATTCATCACTTGAGGCAGTCTTAAAAAGGGACACATTTTCATTAACAGTGGTTTGAATCGTTAGAAAACCTAAACTACTCAATCCATATTCAGTGCTTGCTCTACTCTGCTGTACTAAATGAATGCTGGATTGGAGTGGGTGGTTGCTGTTAAATAAGATTGAGAGTTTATTTTTCTGTGAATTCAAACCAAGAGCTCAAAAACTTCAGCGGTAGTTAATTTTGATCAATCTTTTTTTGTAGTATAAAGTTTGAAATTCAGCCCAAAGATTTCAGATGTTTTAATAATCCATCTTACCTAACAGTAACTTCAAAGCTGTAACTTCTTCCTCACTCACTTTTACCCAGATGGTGTTGCCTAACATACTGCTTTCCATCCACTCCATTCCCTGTCCCTTCATTTTCACATCTCCCCCCATCCCCATACTCTTTTTATTTTAATGTCTTCTTGTTCAAGTCCCTTTGCAATCTCCTCTGCAGTCCTTGAGCTTTTAGATGCTTCATTTCCTTTTTCCCCTCTTTATGAAGGTATTTTTTCTTTATTTTCTTCCAGAAAAAATTATTTTGGATAGTAAAGGTAGGTAGAGAGGAAGCATCAATATTTTATTTCTTTTCTCTTCTTGGTTATCTGTCTGTCTATCTATCTATCTATCTATCTATCTATCTATCTATCTATCTATCTATCTATTATAAATTTCTAACTCTCCTGGTAATAAATTTTTATCTCCATTTCTTGTATAGACCATCATTTTCTTTTTTATTCTTGGAATTTATATTATTTAGTTTTACAATTTCTCCAACAATCCCTTCTATCTCTTATTATCCTTTTGTCCTACTCTTAAAACCATCCTATCATTTTAACCAATTTTGCAATCTTTAACTTCAGGCTTTAATGGTTTACCAATCAAGAGTTTCATGTCTCCTTTGCTGACATGTTCAATCTAGGCAAACTGGTTTGGTTAAAATGAGAACCAATTTAAAAATAAGAAAACAAAGACAATCTTTCTAGTAATTTTTAATAGTATGCTTTTGTCAGTATAAGTTTTGACTGAACTTTTTTTTTAAAGGAAAATGATGGTAAAGATTTCTGGATATATTATCTTAGTCAACTTTTATGGTGGGGGGCTGATATATTATTCACCTTGCATCATCATTCACAATCCCTTATAGATAACAGCTGGTAGAATAGAACAGGAGGGGTCAGTGAGCTATTTTGTTTTCCTACAGCTTTTCCCCTTTTGCTTTTCCTTTCTTAATGGAGTTCTTACTCATTAATAAAGCTAATAATAACACTAATAATAACCATCCTCTCAAAATATGACATCCTGTAGTTCACTTGTCCCCACAGTTAGATAATATCTACCATTAGATTTCAAAGCCTCACCTGGATGGTCTCCAAGCCACGTAGATCAAGGGTGAAGGACTGACATGTAGGACAGTTTCCTCAATCACATGTTCCTCTCTAATGCTTACAGATAGGCTCAGTGGAGGGAGGCTGCAAGCAACAATCTGGTTGGAGGGAGGTACTCATTTAACATAGCAACTCATATTCCCCTGAACTCCTGCAATTATCACAAAACTTTAGTGAAATACTCATGGCTCTTCATCATAGAATGGTTGCCATTTTATTCCCTTTAAGATGATTTTACAATCCCCAAAGCAAGAAAATAAAATGAATGTGTTGGAAGTCTTGATTACTGTGACCAAAATAAGAAGAGGCAAAGCAAAAATTAAAGTTGTTGCTTTAATCAAAAGTCAATCTGACATTGTTGACAGTGAAATAAGCATTACTATCCAGTCATTAGGCACCACAAAAAAAGTTCAAGTGCCACCACAACAATAGTCTCAAAGAGGTTTGGGAAATACAAGTCACCCAATCACCCAGTGACATTTCCCAGGATTCACATTAAATAGACAAGAGGAATGGAATTATGCTATTCTTATTAAGCCACTCAAGTAGAAAATGGCAAAATAAAAGATAAGCCAGCAAAGGATCCCCACAACTTCCCTCAATACCCTCTTTGCATCCCTATTAAGAAGAGAAAATTAGATAAAATGAACAAAATGCTGCAGTTGGCAGCAGGCCACTGAAGAAGGAAACTTGCTAACTACAGCGAAAAATCAATGCTATTAAACAGGCGGTTGCAGAAGAATGGGGATTTAACCAAACAGTAAATAAAGAAGCTCCTAAAGCTGATTAATCAGAAGATGGAGTTACTGCTTGGAATGATGAAAGAAAAGAGCCAGTAGTTCCTGTGAAAGAAAGAATATATAAATGTTTGACATAATGGAAAACCATATTAATCTTACCATGAACTTATTTAGGGATACTAAAGCTCCATTGGAAACAATTCCTGTGATATAAACCTCCAAAAGCTACATATGATAAAAATTTGTCAAGTATTAGAAGTATTCCAAGGCCAGGCACAGTGGCTCATGCCTGTAATCCCAGCATTTTGGGAGCCCAAGGAGGGAAGATCGTTTGAGGCCAGGAGTTCGAGACCAGCCTGGGAAACATACAGAGACCCTGTTTCCACTTTAAAAAAAAAAATTAAAAAAGAAAAGACTTCCAAAGAGACCACAATGAATCTATTTTAAACTCTAGTTATTCTCTGTTTAAGTACTTATTTAAGGGTTATGTTCAGAAAGTTGAAAGTACAGGTTAGCCTAAGCCTACAAACAGAATGTTGTGTCCCATATTAGTAGAGATTATGGATATCACAGCACTATCCACAAGTGTTAATAAATAACCTTAAATAATTTTTTGAGACAGGGTCTTGGTCTGTTGCCTGGGCTGGATTGCAGTGGTGTGGTCATGGCTCACTGCAGCCTCAACCTCCCAGGCATAAGTGATTCTCTCACCTCAGCCTCCCAAGTAGCTGGGACCACAGACACATGCCACCATGCCTGACTAGTTTCTTTATTTTTTGTAGAGATGGGGTCTGGCTGGTCTCAAACTCTTGGGGGCTCAAGCCATACTTCTGCCTCAGCCTCCCAAAGTGCTGGAATTAAAGGTATGGGTCACCACACCCAGTATAAGGTATTTATATCTTATACTGTCTATATCTTGAAAAATTGCTGTCATCATTATTTTTGATTGGTTCAAATTTAGTTTTCCTGCTCAAGATATGAGTAGTTTACACACAATTACAACATTATGATATTCTGCACTTCTCTATCTACTTACTATTAGCAATGAGTTTTGTATCTTCTGATGATTTGTTATTGCTTGTTAAAGTTCATTTCTTTCAGATTGAAGCATTTCTTGTAGGACAGGTCTGGTATTGATAAAATCACTCAGCTTTTGTTTGTCTGGGAAAGTTTTTATTTCTCCTTCATGTTTGAAAGATATTTTCACAGGATATTTTATTCTAGGGTAAAATTGTTTTTCCTTTAGCACTTTAAATATGTCATACCACCACTCTCTTCTGTCCTGTAAGGTTTACACTGAAAAGTCTGCTGCCGGGTGTATTGGAGCTCCATTGTATGTTAGTTGTTTCTTTTTACTTGATGCTTTTAGGATCCTTTCTTTATCCTTTACATTTTGGAGTTTGATTATTAAATGCCTTGAGGTAGTCTTCTTTGGGTTACATCTGTTTGTTGTTGTATAACCTTCTTGTACTTGGATATTGGTATCTTTCTCTAGGTTATCTGCTACTATCCCTTTGAATTAACTTTATATCCCTGTCTCTCTATTTTCTCTTTAAAGCCAGTAACTCTTAGTTTGCTATTTTGAGGCTATTTTCCAGATCTTGTAGGTGTGCTTCGTTGTTTTTTATTCTCTTTTCTTTTGTCTCCTCTGCCTGTGTATTTTCGAATAGCTTATCTTCAAGCTTGCTAATTCTTTCTTCTGTTCTGATGCATTCTTCAGTATGCCAATTGCATGTTTCAACTCCAGCATTTCTGTTTGAGTCTTTTAAATTCTTTCAATGTCTTTGTTAAATTTGTCTAATAGAATTCGGAATTCCTTCTTTGTGTTACCTTGTATTTTGTTGAATTTCCTCAACACAGCTATTTTAAATTATTTATCTGAAAGGTCATACATCTCTATTTCTCCGGGAGTGGACCCTGGTGTCTTATTTAAATCATTTAGTGAGATAATGTTTTCCTGAATGGTTTCGATGCTTGTAGATGTTTGTTGATGTCTGAGCATTGAATAGTTGGGTATTTATTGTCATTTTCACAGTTTGGGTTTATTTGCACTCATCCTTTTTGAGAATACTTTCCAAGTATACAAAGGGAAATGAGTGCTATGATCTAAATTTTTGGTCACTGCAGCTGATACTGCATTAAGGAGCATCCCAAGCCTATTGATGACTCTATGACTCTTGCAGGTTCTTAGAGGTACGTTGGTGGTCTTGGGTAAAATCTGGGAGAATTCCCTGGATTACCAAGCAGTGTCTCTTGTATTCTTCCCTCACATTGTCCCAAACAAAGGAAGTCTCTCTCTTTATCTTGAGTCACCTAAATCTGGGGGTAATGCAAACACCCCTGTGGCCACCACCACTAGGATGGTGCTGGGTCAGACCTGAAGCCAGCACAATACTGGGTCTTGCCCAAGGCCCATGGTAAATATTACCTGGCTCCCACTGATGTTTATTCAAGGCCCAAGTGCTCTTTAGTCAGCAGGTGATGAATCTACCCAGGCTCATGTCGTTCCCTTCAGGACAGTGGGTTCACTTCTGGCCCGGAGTGGGTCTAGAAATGCTGCCTGGGAGCTAGGGTATGGAGTCAGGAACTTTAGGAACCTACTTGGTGTTTTATTTTACTGTGACTGAACTGGCACCCAGGTTGCAAGACAAAGTCATTTCTACTCTTCCCTCTTTTTTCCTTAAGCAAGAGTCTCTCTCCATGATCACCATGGCCAGGAACACACTGGGTCACACCTGAAGCCAGCATGGTACTGGATTTCACCCAAGGCCTGTGGAGAGTACTGCCTTCCTATCACTGACGTTTATTCAAGGCCCAAGGGCTCTTTAGACAGCAGGTGATGAATCCTACCAGAACTGGGTCCTTCCCTTCAGGGCAGCAGATTCCCTTCTGACCCAGGTTAGGTCTAGAAATGTTGTCCAGGAGTTAGGGACTGTCATGGGGGCTTCAGGACTCTGCTTGATGCTTTATTATATTGTGGCTAAGCTGGTATCCAAGTTGTAAGACCAAGTCCTCTTTACTCCTCCCTCTCCTGTCATCAAGGGAAAGGAGTTTCTCCCAGAGTTGTGAGCTAGGCTGCCTGGGGTAGGCGGATGGGTGACACAAGTACTCCTTTGGCCACTCCAGCTGGTGTCTCACTAGGTCACGTGTACCCCAAGTCCACTGGCTCTGAACTAAGCACAGCACCAGGATTTGCCAAGGAATTGTAGTCTGTGACTTAGGCTGCCTTACAAATTTATTTAGGACTTCACAACTCTTTAGCTAGTGTTGGTGAGGCTAGTTGGAACCCAACTGCTGGGATAGATGACTTCCCTCTGGCTATCACTGTTCTAAATGCTCCCTCCATGGACACCAGCTGAATCCTGCCCTGTGTTGCTTTCCGCTGGACAGGGCAGCACTGAGTTCCAATGAGAAGTCCCACAAGTACCTAGATTCTCTCTCTGCACCAAGGAGCTGGCTGCTGTTGGAGGATGAGGGAGGGGTGGCATCAGCAACTCAAGACTGTCTTTCCTGCCCTTTTCAGTGCCTCTTTCCTTCATATGATGTTAAAACCAAGTACTGTGATCACTCACCTGATTTTTGGTTCTCATGAAGGTGCTTAGGTGTTTTCCCGTGTGGATAGATTTTTTGATTAGGTATTCCTGTCGGGGTAGAAGGGGAGGATGATCGCTGGTGGAGTCTATTGGCCATCTTGCTCTGCCTCCTGTCTCTATAAGAGTCTTGAATAGACTGTTTCTTTTAAGTTAATGTCCACAACATCTGAATGGTCTCAGATATAACTGATTCCTGGAAGCAGGTTCCCTCGGGTCTGAACAAAGGTTAATTGCTAACTAGAACACAGATTTTAGTTACCCTGATGTGAAAAGCCCCAGGGCAAGGCAAGCAGCCACATGCAGAGCACACCGGCCTGTACTGCCCCACTCTTATAGGTTGGTGCAAAAATATTTGCGGTTTTTGCCATTAAAAGTATGGCGGAAACCGCAATTACTTTTGCACCAACTTAACATCATTCTTTTAAATAAAAATTGGGATTTTACACAAGCTCCAGCCTCAAAGGGCAGGAGCTAAACTAGGAATAAGGGGAAAACAAACCATCTTTTAAAAATATTATTCACATGGAAATTCCAATAAGGATCTCTAGAAGACTCAAAATAAAAGCTATCCTGATTACGACTGTTCCAAGTTGAGTATTGGGGGGACATACACTTGATTATAAGATCTTGGAATTTAGGACAAGAATTTGGGAAACAGCAAAATAGTATAGTGCTGAAACAATGTGCTTTAAGCAAAATAGAAAGTTATTTAACAATTATTCAAACATTACCTACTAGAGAATGTGAACAAGAGTTTACTATCCAAACCCACTAGCCATCTGAAAGTATTGAGCTCTGAATTGCTGTATAATTTGTAATACAAGGTGCTCATGCCAATACCCTGAGTTACAGCAAAATATTTCTTGGTAATATTGTAAAAACCAGCGCTAGACAGCACTGCTTCAAATTTCACCATGTGTACACTTACCATCCAGCAAAGAATTCTAGAGAATACCCCCTCAAACTGTGACAAGACTAACATTATGAATTATAAACATGGGACATTTTAAAGTAGCCAAAATAGGCACTTGCTTGTGTGTTATGATTTAAGAGACATTGGGAAAGGCACATGACCCAAACTACATCCGTCACTAATGGTTGAAGTCTCATCTTACCAATTCCTTAAGTTAAGGATTTCAAAGCTGGTATGTTTCCAAACTTCCCTTAGCCCTAAATTAAAATATAATTGTTGCCACGAAGGGCCAAGGGCTGATCTTTTTGCAGTCATTAGTTATTAATATGTAGTACTTTACCAGAAATACTCACAAATATGACCACTAGTTAAGAGAACTTCATTCTATGTTGGAAAGTGCCCCTAGGGCAAGATTACAACTGGAAATGATATTAAAATGAAAAAGAGAGAAAGAAAACTTTGCTTACTTCCTTTGTCATTTTGCCCAAAGTTGGTCCTGCTTATAGATATGGATGACAGATAAAGCAAAATTCTTGTAAATGCAGAGTAAGAGTAGAACTAAGGATGTGGTATACGAATTAGCATTGTAATTAAAAAAAGAACACTTACTCCATAGAAGATAATGTAGAAATGGTACTTGGTGAAAAGATAGAGATTTGAGTGGAGAGAATAAATATTTGAAGTGTCTCATTTATACAAACGTCTACTTCTCAATGTCAATGTAAGCACTACTTAGAGGACACATGACAAGGATAAGATTGGAGTTTGGGACTTAACCCTTTTCCCATTTGACCTTAGAATATGCGCTGGCAGCACTTGAGGCTGCATCGTTTACCCTGAGATAACTTTGTCACAAAATATCTAACTTTTATTATTATTTTCGCATCTTTCTAGTATATGGACTTTGGAAACAAAAGACATAATTCTATTTATAGCATTCTGTTTTTAGTGGTGATATTTCCATTTACAAAATATAGTAATTCACAGTCACTGAAAATGTCAAATCCTAGAAAATGTAGCATTTTTAACACATGATGTTAACATCGTTCTCAAATATTTGTTGGCCGAAGATCCATTTAATCAATCTGATTTTTCCGAAATGGATGATTCTGATGATTCAGACAATGCTGATGTTAGTTCTGTTTAGAAATAACTCCAAGAAGAGGTTTTATATTTTATTTTCACATTGGAAATTAGTCAGATTTGCTTCAGCCTCAAAGAGGGTGTTTATGTAAAATTAAATGAGCACTGGCACTGAGCTGCACTTACTTTTATAAACAGGAAAAGGATACTAGAAATTGTTTGGAAATGTGATAGAGGTTTACAAAGAATCTGAACTTCTTCTGGTGACCCTTGACTGCCTATATATAGGAATGGAGAAAACATACAAGAGAATCAGTCTACTAATGACAAAATATATTATGTTTCACCCAAAAGCTGTAATTGAACCAATGGTTTTTCACATGAAGGCAGAAAAGAGATAATATTGAGAATTTAATTTTCCCCAAATTGTCACACTTGAAGCAAACCTTTTAAAGAAAGTGTGGTTATAATCTGTATGAGGATGTTAGGAAAATGATTAGTTCTACACCACTAAATAAAGAGCAGGAGATGATGTATTAGTTCCTTGATTACACTATAACAAACTAATAGCAAAATCAGCCTTGAAAACTGAGTTTCACTGTTCTGAATTATATTGACTCAACCAAGATTTTAAATGTAAAACAACATCAAATTATCTTAAGGCTAAAAACAGATAGATTGCTAAGTGACACTGAAGGATTTGGTGAGTTAAAATAGTGATAGTCATTAAAAATTACACTAAGACCAAATTCTTTTGACATTCATGAAAAATATCTATACTCTTTAGAAAAACTAAAGGATTACATTTTACTTTCAAAAGGTAAAATAATTGAGGCACATATTTAACTTAAATATACATGTGAAGATTTCTAAATTATATTTGGCCAAAATAAGGGTAATGGTCCTAAGATTCATCAGCAAATTAAGAAAGAATGACACATGAGAAACACAGGGTTGATTTAAAACAAGAGGCAAGACCTCACGATATTTGGTTCACCAGCAATTAGCTTTCAATGCTGACAAAAGAATTCTATGACTGTGTCTGATCATCACCATATGATTCACTGAGAAGAAACTATAACAACAAACCAATAAAGTTTGGTCAGGAGACAAAGGATTTTGCCATTAAGCACAATCTCTAACACAGTGAAGTAATCAGATGTAGCTGCGTCGCTTAGTATCTAAACTTTATACAGTACTTTCACAGTCTGCAAAGCACTTTCACAAACATCATCTCTGTTCATTGGTTTAAGATTGGTTTCCCATGAGTTAAGTAGTGTACACAAGGTCGCAGCAACAGAGCTAGAACATAAAACCTGACCTTCAGACTCCAAGTTCCTCTCACTCTGATGTTTTATAGGTGTCTCTCAATAGATACATTAAAATAAAACTTTTATAAAACAAATAATTAAGTATATAACTTTGGCAAAAAGATGGATACATTTCTAGACCTTACCTTGGTAACTAGAGAGGATTCACAAATCCTGGTAACAAATCATTGTCTTTACTGACAATCTAAAACGTGGCAATTATTGATATATTTTCATCTTATTAGGGTATTTCTAGTCCAAAAAACAAATCACTGTAATAATATTGGGAAACTGATTTTATGTTATGAAAAATTTATACCAGGTTAATCTGAGGGGTTTTGATTATGTGTTGGTCACCATAACAACAATAACATAAATCAAAGAACACCAATTTTTTCCATTCTAGTTAAATAGAGAGCAATACTACACCCTCTTGTGAGATAACTTCTTCTTGGGTACTTCTATTTGGGTCCAGGTAAAGGTAAATTCTTCCATTTTCATCATTGATAATTCAAGAGGAGTAGGTGCTCCAATAACAAGTCTGCCCTTTACTAATTTGTGACCATAGATGAGTGACTTCATATCTGTAAACTTTACTTCTCTCAGTTGTGAAATGGGGATTGTAGTGGGGATGAATGGTTATAGGTTATATGAAAATACCTTGCATGTAATATGTCATTTTTATAAAATTAATTCTTTTACTAGTGTGTAGATCAGAAAAGAGACACCATCTCGACTGTAAACAAGAGATAGAAGAGGGTAGAACTAAGACATTTCCTCTCATTGTGAGCATAGCAGAATTGAATATAATTGGCCTTAAAATAACATGAAGTGTTAGTCCTCTTATATTTGGGACTCTGCTGTTAAGAACCCATACAGAAACCATGAGGCAGCCAGCAGGAAAATGTATCAATCAGAACGAATTTATGTACTTGCCTTTCATTAGGTTTTTGTTTTGTTTATTGTTTTCCAAAACCAGCCACAAAAGCTAGATCTATTCTCATAATATTTTGAGGTCCAAAATTTGGAATAAATTAGCTTCACTCACTAGTTGTTCAAAGTTGTTTTGTTGTTGTTGTTGTTGTTGTTTACTTTCTAATTCCTTCTCTATATACACAGGAAAATATCTAAAAAGCAACAAGTTCCTATTTCCAACATGCATAGAAGTTTGATAAAATCTCAGTAATGAAACCAAGATCCCATCTTACTACTATGAAGTTATTTGTACTCTTTAAGGCCTAAAACTTCTTAACAAACACTACACTTGTAGAAATTTGTTCATCAATGGGAACACATGGACACAGAGAGGGGAACATCACACACTGGGGCCTGTCGGGGGTTGGGGGGCTGTGGGAGAGATAGCATTAGGAGAAATATGTAATGTAAATGACGAGTTGTTGGGTGCAGCAAACTACCATGGCACATATATAACTATGTAACAAACCGGTACATTGTGTACATGTACCCAGGAACTTAAGGTATATATAAAAAAAGAAATTTGTTCATACATCTTTGTAAAAAAGCTAAGCTAATTCCGTGTTGAAGTACATTTGACTGAGTTAAAATTTAGGCAACCTGTTAAAATAATAAGCTTCAATAGAAAGTATGGAATGGTAATAACTATACAGACCATCACAACTCCAGAGAATACTCAACTGGCAATACAAAGCAGTAGAACAAAGGAAAATCTTAATTCCCATAAATTAGAAGCTGGTGAAAGAAGTGCCTCTGGAATTTTATCAGCTTGAAATGACCAAATGAACATATCCTTTTCAACAGTTAAGTATTGCCTGGAAATTTGCTACGGTAACTGCTCTGAGATTATTCACACCAAGTAACCTATATTAAGTAGCCCACACAGTGTGTTATAATTTCTGCACATATTAAATGACCGTCAAGGGAAAATGAAAGTAGATAGAATACATCATCTAATCACATGGGTGGGCACACTCATGCATTATACTCAAGTTCACTAACGATTTTTAAGATATCCTATTGATGTGGCAGCTTAGAAAGCAATTGTATCCTTGTAGCTTCAAGTCGCAGAAATCAATTTTGCACTGATTTAAAAGATCGCTTTGGCATGAGAAAAACAGAGCAATCGATGATATCAGCAGCCTTTTTGTCATGCTGACCTAAAGGAGCTGGCTATAATCAGTCTGAAGCAAAAAAAAAAAAAAAAAAAAAAGCATCCACTGCTGCCAATATATCAGCATTAGCTACTCAGCTCAGATTTTTTTTTTTTTTTTTTTGGTGTTGAAATAATCTGATAAAAACAAAAGGAAGAAGCCTCAGGCCTTGAAACACACAGCTACAAATAAAGACCATATATATTAAATATGTTAGTGAATTGGTTCTCAAAATGAAAACAAGAGAGGTTTATAAAATGAACATGGGTTTATATTCTAAATAATATACGGAAATGAATTGGAATTATTAAGAGAAACTCAAAGGGAAATGTTAGAGCTTGTGGCCAGTGAGGTGAAGGGATAATGTTCAATAAAGAATATTTCTGTAATAGGTATTTGGAAGAATTGTGAATGTAAGGGAGGTCCATATGCTCCCTTAAACTACAGGTGGGAAGGAAAATGGGAGAAGGAGAAAATTATTTTTATAGTAAGTACTTGGTAGAATTCAACAAGTGTACTTGTGATATAAATGGGAAAGAATATAAGAATTATTATTTACTTAATAATTTTTTTACATTGAGACCACTTGATATACACTATTTCTCAAAGTCATTGAACAAACTAACAACAAAAGTTCATAGTTATACAGGAATGAACCTGTTATATTTTATTTTCATTTTTTTTTCTTCCCAAAATGCAGCTTCATCACATTGCTCTGAATTTATAGTTTTTCTTCTGAGACTTCTGTCATGTCAGATGTAGAATCACATTTCTTCCATCCCTATTAACTAGCTAGAGGAAAGTGGGGAAGGATAAGAAGGAAGGAAAACCCAATTATTTCTGTATAAACACAGCAAGTTTATATAATTTGTAATAATTCAGCCAGGTAATCATAAGTTAGTAAGAAAGAATAGCCAAGAATTCAACTCTGACTCTCCAGATAAAGACAAAGAATGAGAGCAAATGCTCTCTATGGGCATGTATTAGGAGAGAGAAGTAGCATTTCATCCATAATACAATATTTTCTTTATAAAAATTTTTTTAGGTAAAGTGAGATTTGCAGAGTAACTAACAACAATAAATAAGTATCTGAATATGAATCTAGAAAACATTGCTTTTTGTTGACTGCTAGTCTAACTTTAACCTTTCTTGATTGTGTAAATTGAGAAGGGTTATGTGAGTTTCAAACCCCAAGGCCATAATCCTCTCAATTCTAGACAGAAAATCAAATCCCAATATAATTTTATCCATTTAGACACATTTGCATGCCTACCATGTGCAAGGCACTGTGGAGGAAGAGATAAAAGAAACTGCCCATGCCTGCTTGGTTTTTTTTTTTTTTTTTTTTTTTTTTTTTTTTTTTTTTTTTTTTTTT